>NC_079407.1:24588007-24863007 GCF_029220125.1 Pseudoliparis swirei
CCTATAAAGTTTTCACTCTTTGTTTCATTGCAGCCATTTGTTAAAATCACAAAAAGTAATCTGTAAGGTCGTATACAGACAGGTGTGTGCCTCACCTAATCAAGTCCAATCAGTTTAATTAAACACAGCTGGACTCCAGTGAAGGAGTTGACCCATCTCAATGAGACAGTGAGTTCAATATGAGGGTCTGAATACTTATGACCATGTGATATTTCAGTTTTTCTTTTTTAATAAATGTGCAAAAATGTCTACATTTCTATTTTTTCTGTCAAGATGGGTTGCTGAGTGTACATTAGTCAGAAATGAAATGAACTTTTTTGATTTTAGCAAATGGCTGCGATGAAACAAAGAGTGAACATTTTAAAGGGGGTCTGAATACTTTTTGTACCCACTGTATATGTTGCTGCGCGTCTTCATCCATGGTCACCCTCGAAGAAAAAGAGATTTTTGTTCTCAATGGGTTTCACCTGATTAAATAAAGGTTTAAAAATAATTAAAAAAGATATCCTACCTCTAAGTAGACGACCCAGGGCATAACCAGCGTGGCCACCAGGAGGTCGGCCACGGCCAGGCTGACTATCAGGTAGTTGGTGGTGGTCTGCAGCGCCTTCTCTCTGGACACGGCGATGCACACCAGCACGTTGCCGAAGACGATGACGAAGATGAGCAGAGTGAGCAGCATGGCGTAGTAGTTGTACGGGTGCTTCTGCTCCTGATCCGTGGCGTTGAAGCCCCACGTGTCATTGTCATTGAAACTGTCATTGTAGGCATACTGGGTAAAGACATCCATGAGCTGTGAGTGACGAAGGCCAAGAACGGGCCCTGCAGACACAGAGAGATAGAACACAGCGTTTAGTCATAAAATAATCAGTATTCATGAAGTAACTAAATAGGCAGAGGCCATTTGTCTATTTAGTAGCGCATCTTTATTCTTAATTATAGTGGGTATTCCAAACGTGGTTCTCGAATGGGGGTAAGTGTACCCCTTGGGTACATGAGATTTGTAAAATATATTTAAAATGAGCATCCATTAAACAAATTATTTCAAAATAGAATATAAGTGTAAATTCATGAACATAATTGTATATATTCTATATTAAATCAGACACTGATGGCACAGCGCCGTGTATTTAACCCAAAAAAGGCTAGTTAGAGGGTATTTGGCTGAAGACATATTTCACACGAGGTGCATCACTGAAGAAAGGTTGAGAACGACTGGATTACATGATGTAGAAGGCGTTAAAAAATGTACCCTCTAATTAAATGATAGCCATTAAAAATATATATCCTTGAATGAACCACATGTGAAAAATCAAGACTTTTAATAAAGTTCCTGAATTGAATTTACAGGAATCCAGTTCAGCTGCTAGCAAGTGTCCATACAAACTACTCAAAAGTCTGACAAGTGCATTAACTAAAACATATTTAGGTATTAACGCCATGTACCCCCCCCCCCCCCCCCCCACACACACACACACACGTGCCGAATGCTCTCTTTTACAACTCCTAAAAACAACCTCTTGTAACATCAGCGTGTGATGTGCGTCTGCTCACATCAGATTATGTTAACAGCACTCTTCTGCAGACACAAAAAAAAGAAGATGCGAGCTACATCGATCGAGGTCTGGATGGGCAACCGGACATCAACACTCGGCACTTAAGAACAGAAATAAACAAATAAATCATTCCTCAGGAAGTTGATTTACATCCTAACTGAAAGCCAACTCTCTGGCACGATGGCAGACAGTCGGGTTTGGTCGTGTTTTGGCGTACCGAGACTCTGACGGCTATGAAACGAGGGTTTCCCCTTTAGGCAACACTGTGAGCCACTCACAGTTTCCCAGGAGGGTGTTAAAGAGGGTTAAATTAAGTGCTTCACATTTATTTTATTTCTTTAATTTATTTAATTTATTTTATTTATTTATTTATTTTATTTATTTTATTTATTTATTCATTTTATTTTATTTATTTTATTTATTTCATTTTATTTTAGCGAATTCTAAACATTTCTTTCAAATATTGCTTAACTATTGTCTTTTTTACTATGATATTCATATAATGTATTGTTTATTAACGTGTCAGGAATGATATATTTAGCTAGACATAAGACGACAAAGGCTTCAGTTTTAATTAAAAAAATGTTCTACCATCCTTTAACCAACAAACAAAACAATCCAGAATGATGAATGATTTTAATTCATAATCAAGTTTAATGTATTATTGGTTTAATATCACTCTACAGCCATAATTTCTTAGTTTATCTTCTATATTCTTCTGTCTTTTCACATGAAAATGGTCCTGTGGTCCACTACAGTGGACATGCTGTAAATATTTTTTGTAATTAATATTAAAAAATATTTGAATTGTAGGATGTTTATTTAACTCTTAAACACATAAAAAGAGGATAATAGAATGAGATTAAACATGACATAATGGTGGAAGCATATAACTCATCTACAATACAGTCAGCTTAGTGAGAAATCCTTGTCGTCAAAAGAGAGTAGAAACTCAATGTCTCTCTATAAATGTGATGCATACGGTAATATACAGTCATCATATGTTAAAATACACAACATGGACATGCTCATTCAAATACAGGATGCTACTCGTGGACATAATCACATCATAGCATTGCAGACATGTTCATATTTAAAAACAGCAATTAGTGCTTCCAATGTGCCAGATCTCATTTAAAAACATGTAAAAACTAGAATGGGCACTCGATAGAGTGCATACCTTCGCATATCACAAGATTGGGCATTGAATTATGAACATGTTGGCATTTGTTATAAAATATAAAAATAAATATAAATATACACTTTTATTAATCCCCAAGGGGAAATTGGTTCTCTGCATTTAACCCATCCTTAGTTATTAAGGAGCAGTGGGCTGCAGTGATGTGCCCAGGAGGCAACTGGGGGTTCAGTGCCTTGCTCAAGGACACTTCGACTTGCAACTAATGGGGAGAGCGGGGATCGAACCTACAACCTTGGGGTTGCAGGACGGCCCTCTTACCCCACTGAGCTACAGCCGCCCCTAGTTGCATGCCAATTGGATCAAAATTGACCGTGCTATGGTAAAAAGAAGATTTTGACCTTTCCATGACCTTGACCTTGACCTTTGACCCGATTGATCCCAAAATCTAATCAAATGGTCCCCGGATAATAACCAATCATCCCACCAAATTTCATGCAATTCGGTTTTATACTTTTTGAGTTATGCGAGGAACACGCATACAAATAAATAAATAAATAAATACACGGCGATAAAAACATAACCTTCCGCATTTTCAATGCGAAGGTAATAAACTTTTTTTTTGAAAGCAAAATTAATGGAGCCTTCTTCCATGCAACCCGATTGTGTCGACAGACATCAGGATACCCTCATTACATGATACCCTCATTATGATTTACATCACTTTGAAACTGCAGTAAATATTAAATGATCATGGTATGCATAGTGGTGCATTGTGGGACATAACTTTTGTATCTTTCAAACGTGTCACAAGATACAGCACCACGATGCATTGTGACTGTAAATCCTTTAAAGGACCTTGGGACAGTCGGTCCAACGGTGGAACACGATACACAAAAGTTATTGCGACGTAATTCTCGACGCCACTCATAATATTTGACGCTGCATCATCCTGCTCTCTGATTTACCACCTTGACTGTTTCTTATACGCCTCGTCTTTTCAGAACAACATCAAACATAAACAAACGCATCCTATTTTACCGTCTGGGTTATTGTTTACGTCATCACATAATCGGTTCTCCACCCTTTTGCTGACGAGCATCTGCTTCGCGTCTTCGTCTAACTCTCTTTTATCACTGCACCTAATTATACTCGCGCAACCGACCAATCATTTTCTTTCCCTTTGTGATTGTTCCTGGAGAACGTGAGTGTGGCTTGTTGTTCTTGCCGGGTTATACCTTTAATCTGTCGCCGTTACCACCTGCCTCTTGCCGAGGGAATTACTCCACACATCACCTCTTCCCTCTCTCTCCTTATGGATGAATTTACATCTCTCCATTACACATTATTAACTCTTCTTCCTCCCCGGAGTCTCTGTGACTTCACGTCTCAGAGGGTCCATTGGACCTGGCTGTGTCGGATGCCTCCTGTCACGGCCCCGCTGATGCGCACCACTCTGTCGTATTCATTGAATGTGTTTATGTGACTCTGTAACGCTTCATTCTGGTCACATGACATCTATTGTTCCGTCCATCCTGGAGAGGGATCCTCCTCTGTTGCTCCCCTGAAGGGTTCTTCACTTCTTTTTTCCTCGTGAAAGGTTTATTTTTTTCTATTTCTTGGGAGTTTTTCCTGATCCGATGTGAGGTCAAAGGTCAGGGATGTCGTATGTGTCCAGATTGTGAAGACCTCTGAGGAAAATTCGTAATTTGATATCAGGCTATACAAAATAAACTGAATTGACTTGAATTTAATTTAATCTGGAACAAAGAATATACCTAAAATAGAAATTGTAGGAAAGCGCATAATATCACTTATAATTGAATCTGAACACATTTAGGAGTGAATTAACTGCTCTTGGCACACATAATCTTGCATAGAAGTCTTGCTTTGAGTTGAACACTTTCAGTGTATCATGTAATGTCAGTCTCTCTCCACTAGGCTACGTCCAGATGATACCACTGGGCCGGGTTTGGAGTCATCTTCAGGATGTTTGACTTTCAAAAGACAAACTATTTTACCTTTAAAAAAGAAACAAATATTGATCCTCAAGTATTACAGAGGAAGTCCAAGATGCTCTCTGGATTATGCTTTGGGATGCCTGTCCGGTATGGACATTCAAAAAGCTTTCGGGCATTCTTCCTCTCCATTTGGAGGAGCGAGTGAAGAGATCGCCTCACAATGGAATTCCAATGTTAAAGACAAAAACCCGGTCCTCGTTCTGTGAAGAAACACATTACCTTGTGTTCAGCAGACTGAATCAGACAGATCAAGAGTTTATCTTCCAAAGACTCAGCTTCAGTGGAATATGTGGGTGTGTATGTGTTTTTATTCCTAAGATCTTTGAAAAACAAAGGACATGTTGTACTACAAGGGTAGCCATTAAGGAAGAGATCCTCATTATTTGGTTAAATCTTTCCACAGCCCTGAAGGGGGAAGAATCAAAGCGCCCAAAAAAATAATAAAAAATAACCCGAGTTGCAATATAAAATAAAAAACCAGGCAGCTGAGCAGATACATGTCTTTTGTCTTCAGGCACTAAGGAGCGTAATACGTACATCCAGGTTATTCTTTAGCCAATTTTGACCCGTGAAGCCAGGTTAGCCCGATAGATGTCTGAAAACACGCCCTACAGCTCCCCGCTTTGAGTTTAATATCGGAGTGTTGCAGACTTTACGACTTTTTCTTCTTCCATTTGTAACATTCACTTGGTTAACTGTTGACCTTTGAAGGTCGCATTATTTAGAGATCTTCTCGTGCTCTTTACGGCCTCATATGAGCACACAGTGCTATATTCAGAGGATTTTGATGCACCTCGAGGATTTTCAGAGCATGTTTCACTTGCTAAGAACAGATTATCTTGTGAACTTTTCAATAGATTCAGCTAGAATCTAACCTACGACACGTGTCAATGTCACCGCACTTTAAAAAAAAAAAAAGGGTTCGCCCGTTTGTTCTCGGCTCGACTGTGAACGTTAAGACCTGAACTTGTTTCATGTCGCCTCGGTGACCTCGGTGGATGAAATATTTAGACAGAATCAGGCGAGAGGGTATAAAGAGAGGAAGTGGGCGAGGGAGGAGGGCTCATGTTACCACGTGTAAGCATTGTTCAGGGGTAGTAGCGATCTGTGCGAGTACCCTCCAGATGGCCCTGTCTAATCTTATTTATTTACCTGGTCTTCATCCTTACTTATGAAGCTGCTTATAAAAACAGAAATATCTGCTCTTTCACCTGCTCTCTTCAATATATTACATTATTTAAATGACCCCTCTCTACCCCATTATGATTATAATCATGTTCTAACTCAGGGGTCGGAGACAACGCTTCAACCAAGTGGATACCTTCCAATTACGAAAGCATGAACTAGTGCCCCTGCTATTTAAACGCAACCTCATATTTGAGCATATTTATACGTGTGCTCAGAGAATAACACTCACCCAGATCCCTACCACCTTTACGCAGGCACGTGCGGTCCAGCAGGATCCGCTGATGCTAATTACCTGATTGCCCTCCAGGCAACAACAAAAAACCAGTGTCAGTTGTAATAGTTGAGGCAACCTGGTCAAGCCAGAGGCTACGAGTGAAGGAATGAACACAGTGTCAAGTGATTAAATCCTCTTGTAAACTGGGCACCCTCATGAATAACTGTATGTGCAATTATAGAACACTTTTGAAATGTATACATCTCAATCCAACCTTCGGGTAACGGCTACAATTACACAATTAACTAGAATGGGCACTCGGTAGAGCACATACCTTCGCATATCACAAGATTGGGCATTTAATTATGAACATTTTGGCATTAGTTGCATGCCAATTGGATATAAATTGACCGCGCTATGGTAAAAAGAATATGTTGACCTTTTCATGACCTTGACCTTTGACCCGATCGATCCCAAAATCTAATCAAATGGTCCCCGGATAATAACCAATCATCCCACCAAATTTCATGCGATTCAAGAAGAGTTTGACCTTTTTCATGACCTTGACCTGTGACCCGATCGATCCCAAAATCTAATCAAATGATCCCCGGATAATAACCAATCATCCCACCAAATTTCATGCGATTCGGTTTAATACTTTTTTACTTATGCGAAAAACACGCATACAAATAAATAAATAAATACACGTCGATCAAAACATAACCTTCCGCATTTTCAATGCGAAGTTAACAAGAACTAGCTCAAAGAAAATACAACCCAATATGACAAAAAATGGAAAAAAACAATGCTTGAAGTCAACGCTATTTGGTCATCGTGTCATTGTCAAGGCCGTTGCTATGTCACTTGCAGGTCTTTCTGACAAAAATGCTCCTTGGCGAGAAATTCAATCTGCTCTAAAGAGCTCAAGGAGGCGTATACACCTTTACTCAGAACAAAAGGGACCAGGGGATGCTGAGGCCCGCCTGCTGCAATTCCTCGTCCAACACCTGGACTCCTCAGACACCTCTGAGTGAGGGTTCTCCTTTTAACGCCGACCGAAGGCTACACGCCATCTCTACGCCGCTTCCCGTCTGATGTGGTTCATATTTCCCTGAGGAACAGGCGGAAAGTTATGTGACTGTGACACAGTGTTGTGTGACCTTTCCTGGAGACACACCTTCTTCTTTTGTTGCACCAGTCTGTCAACCATCACTGGTTACCCCAAAGACTCAGATGATAACACCCGTTCCCGCGCCACTCTTCACGCCAAGGTTGCACACCGCCACCAATTGTCTTCACCAATGTCAGCAATAATTAATCCTTCCTCACATCTGCATCCCATCTTCGTCGATCAGCAAACATTTGAAATGATTGAGAGTTTCAAACCTCGGAGTGTCTGTTATGACCCGGAGTGTCGAGGGGATTAGTCGTGCTGTTCACCTCCCTGCCTGAGGGGGGTGCTGTGGGGTATGTGTTGTGCGTTTTCTTTTTTTCAGGTAATCGGACGGCTTTTTTAGGAGGGAACCTGTGTTGCCGGCCCTTCCTCTCCAGCTCCCAACCGGGCCATGCGGCGCAGCACAGTTTCGTGGGTGGTGGGATTATTTAGCTAGCCTGACCAGACGTCCTCTTTTTCCTGGACATGTCTTCTTTTTGAGACATAAAAAATGCGTCCGGCAGGGATTCCAAAAACGGGATTTTGCTTCGTCGGATATTTGTGTTTCTCTGGGTCTTTCACAAACTAGTATTTACCCCTTACAAGTTTTGGAAATGGTATCTCCCTTACGTTCCACCTTCTTACGTGAGCTCTGACGGTATAGAGAACAGTCATTGGTCGACCGATCTCAGGGTTGCCAGATACACGATAATTATCCTCCAAATACGACCATTTTGAGCCTTTGGTACGATACTTCACCATTTCCAATCTGGCAACACTGAGCACCTTGCCGCCTCCACTAGTTACATTGTTATTTGTGCGTCATGCTATGAACTACTACCAGATGTTTAATCGCTCAGCACCCCCCCCACCCCCCACCCACCCGAGACGAGTAGGGGCGAGGAGCCTTTTTTTTTTTTTTTACCCTGTTTCCTCCTGTTTTCTGCTAGGGAGGTAGGGAAGACATCTGTACTTTCTTTAGTCCTTTTGTTGTCTAGGGAAGTTAGGTGACTTGTACAGATTGGTTTGCTTGTTATTTTGGGCCAGGCCTCACCCTGAAGAGTGGATGACACTTGAGTTCACAAATAAAAACCTTTTGTAGACGATAAGCTGCCGCATTGGTCCTAATTTGGGAGGTGGGGAGACTCGTATTTAATGTCACGCTCTGGCTCCCCCAGGCCGGGTGTAACAGTGTCACGTGACAATAGACTCAACTTCCATCCAAAAAAGGAGTCGGCATAGACTCCTATCTGGCATCCGTGAGTTCGGAGGACTCTGTTTCTTCCCATCTCCACCTTGTTGCCTCAGATCATTATTCAGCCAATTTGAATGTTCCGTTCCATCTGTTTCTTCAACGTGTTATCCGTAACCAGCCCGGGATAATTGTTCTCCAAACACTGAACCTCGCCGAGCTAAACAACAAGGCCATCGCACACATTTCCACCTGAATAGAACAGGACGTAACTCATTTACTCCATCACCACCTCAACCTGCTGAGCTTCAGGTGCAGGTACGGAGCAATGAGGTGCAGAAGGGCTCGCTTTAGGAGAAGACGGATCCCTGCAGAACATCACCGCTTTAACGAAAACAACACATTACATGTCATTTAGTTGACTCTTTTATCCAAAGCGATTTACAATCATGTTACATTCATACACCGTAGACCGGTAACAATTCAGGGTTAAGTGTCTTGGTCAAGGTAACATTAACTCGGGCGGGGATTGAACCGCCAACCCCATGATTGAAAGATGGACCCGCTAACCACTGACCGACAATCACCCTATATATATATCTAATGATTGGGAGTTTTTGTGTCTTGTCTTGTGTCTTATTTTGAAGTCCCTGTCTCTCGTGTCCTCTGTTTCCCTGCATTTCCTGTCCTTGTGATTGGCTGCCCTGTTCCTGATTGTTTCCTGTGTGATTGCTAGCCCCGCCCTCATTGTGTCCACCTGTGTCTCGTTCCCCAGTGTCCAATCACCTGCACCTTCCCTATGTATTTAAACCATGTTTGTCTCATTCCCCAGTGAGGGTTTCTACAGTTTAGTTCATGTCTGACCTGGTTTCTGTAAAGGAATAAATGTTCTGTGGAAACGTTGGCATTTGGGTCAAATCTCTCTCTGGCTACGACATCCCAACAATAAACTGTCTATATGTATTGTTATCTGCCATGCACAGTGATGTGGAGATGGATTCCTATACCACAACGTCTTCAACAATGACCACAGACTAAAACTGGACCATGTATGGACATTAATACTCAAGTGTTATATCCTCTGATGACTTCAAAGCCAAGCAACTGTCAAGATGTTTAACCTAGGAAAACACCCAAATAGATATTTGGCCAAGGAAGCAAAATTCTTAAACCCGGGGATGTCTGAGCAACTGGCCTTCTGCCAAGTCTGGTGTTGCTTCGTCTGAGTGATTCTCTCGTGTTTCTGGGCCAACGAGGCACGAAGCAGGAACTTAAAAGAGCACAAACCAAACTGATGAGGGAACTAGGGCTCACAGCTTCAATCGGTCGCATTTGAGAGAATATAAGACGTCTACAGTTTTTAGGAAAATCCTTCTTTACAGCTAATTTAAGAGTGAAAGTTCAGGTACTGTGCAACGGCAGAACTAGTGAAGCAAATAAGAACCCAATAAGACCAAGAAGAGTCATTTTCTGTGTCCACCAGTGCAACGGAGCAACAAACTACCTCATGCAATTACAGAGGTGGTAAAGTCAGGTCTTGAAGATGAACTGAGGCTATTTAATGCCTTTTCCAAATAAAGGGATACATATTTAACTTTACAGTATGTGGAAACATTTTATATTCATCTTGTTGATGGATTTACTTTCACGCTGCAAATCGACCTTTCCATATCTGCAAAGGTTTATGTGTTGCTGATCAATACCCGTTTCTCTATAATTAGTTTCCTCGGAGATGCAACTTCCTGCTTCCAGAGCACATCTTTAACTCCGTGTTCCCCGCTTTGAAACAAAAATATGCACAAATGTATAGAAGCCCATTTCCGCCACAAAAAAAAAAGTAAGGGATAGAAAGTTGAAATTATGAGTCACAATTATCTACACAGAATATAGGCAATGACTGTCTTACACGTGGCCTTTTGTGGCTCTTAAAAATGTTATTGTCTCGACCAAACAATGGACCTGAACCCACATGCACGACTCTAGAGCCAAAGTTCGAAATCAAAGTTTATTAAAACACAAAAATGAAAATCACTCTTAAAGGAGGAAACGTTCGTTAAGTTACGTTCCTACAGGGGAACTCGTTCACGTTCATCGACGGTGAAAATAGATTGTCGTCAAAGAGACATTAACTTCGATCTTGAAATGTATTTAGCTGCAACAGTGAACTGTTTAAATTCTTTATTGTGATGTATAACATCTTACATTTACAAAAGTCACCAGTAATAGTTATACCTTATTGGGGTACAAAGCCTGTGAGGGCAACGTGACTGAAGCGCATAACGTATCTCATTATTTCGACTTTTCTATCTCATATTAATGACTTTTGATCTCATAATTATTTTTATTTTTTTGTGGCGGAAATGGGCTTCCATACAAATGTGATGCTTGAATGAAGAAAATGGGACAAAAAACAAGCTAACTGTGCCACAGAACATGTTGGACTCAATTTTGGTATATTCTTCTTTAAAGCTCCCCAGTAATTAGCCATCACTCTCACGACTTTTTGTGAAAATGTGACTCTTAAATGTGTGTTTTTTGTTTTAGTTGTGGCTATTTGAGGCCACAGAAAGCACCGCCAGACACCTGTCAGGGAAGCTGCGATGCCTCGACGTCTTCTCGGCTCAAAAGCCGTGCCATCGTGGGAGTGTAAATGGCAGCAGCCTCCAGTAAGGGGGAATAAAATGACCAGGATGCAGTTGGGTAGCTTTAACTTCAAAGTGGAGTTTACAATCACGGACAGGGAAGTAGCCCAGTGGGTGTTCCACCATGTTTAACAAACCTGGCAACCAATGCTAAAAATGTATCAAAGAGACTATATTCTAGCTGAAATTGTGAAAATGATTGCATCGGTTATTTGACTTGTAATATAACGGTGCCTGGTTTCCACCCTCGCCCTCGGATTCCTCGCTGCTCCATGACAGTTTCCCGTTGAGTCCTCCCAGAAATATAACCCCCCATAAAGTGCATACTTTCTGGTCTGTGTGTTTGCCATTGGGTCCTACTACTTGGAAAATTAGTGAAGCAGAGTTTCTGCATGGAAGCGGCAAATATTAGCAAAGTCCAGATAACAAGTTTCTCTCCAGTAATGACCACGAATCACTGCAAAGAGCTTATTATCAGCACACTGCAGAGTCATAGGTGAAGTTGGAACAAGTTTGGGACTTGGACAGAGACATTAGTGCCCCATTAGTGACATGGGAAAGTGTTGGAGGAGAAAATGTGTTAACAATTATCTCTCCCAAAGGTCGATGGGGAAGTAAGCTAAATCATTCATGAGGGTCATGGGTAAAGGTCACCACCAAGGGGTCTTGAACTGAGCTTGAACCTAGCAGAATAAACAAACCTTCGGGGGTCTCAACTTCCTCTGATAGGAAACAGATGGACTTTGGAATGTGGATTGTCTCTGAGATGTATAAAGGTTGCAGTCTTGCACTCAGTAGGCAGCAGTTATCTCTGACGGCTTCGAGAGAAGGCTCGGGGATTCTGCTCCATTCAGCTGAATGTTTTCATGACTTGTTTGTTATTTAGCGTTTGGGTGATGACTTGTAAACTTGTTACTATAATAAAGTGTTATGGGTCAACCATGCTTAAACTACTTTTGATCTCTCACAAGATAAAGGAACACTTATTTCCACCACAAATTGGCGACGAGGATGCGATGGACGCGCTTGACGGGGACTCCGGCTGAACGGCAGATGGCCATAATATAGATGAATCCTCCCCCGAGGGTGAGAAGCTGCCGTTCAGACGGAGACCGGACGGCCGATCCAATCTAGTTGAAAAACTATGGACAACACGCGGTGAGAGATCCAATTTATTTTAAAACAAAAAGTCATGAAACAGGGAAAATAGAAAAATCTCACAATCAGGTGTTGTTAACAGACGTGTTTTGAAAACTGTTGGGTTCTCTAGTGGTTCGTATGCACCAGTTTTGGCGCACACTTCTCAGGGAAAACAGTTAGCAGTTTTTAGAGATAGCAGCGGTCACTGACTTGCCTTGGTCATTCATGTGTATTGTTTAGAGTGCATGCGTCTGGTGAATCCTGAAAATTTATTGACGCACACGTCGACGTAATACACACATGACTAGAGATGGGTAGTGCTCAGAGAAGAGGGGAGACTAGTTGGAACCATGTCGTCCCGATCCTTCCGACCCTGTGTGAATTTATGTCGGAACATTATCCGGGCAGTTTAGATTAGATGCAAAAATGGATAGAAGTTGGTTTTCCTTCAAACGGAAGTTTGGGCGAGAATCAATTAAAACAGTTGGAGGTGCAACTGAGGGAGATGGAGATGAGCGCGACGGCTCAGCATGCAGCCTTATCAAAGGAAAAGCAGAAGAATGTGATATTTAAGGCAGACTGGGAAGCCTTTGGAATGTGGGAATTTGAGTCCAAAAAAAAAGGGAGAGACAGAGATTGAAAGCATTTAATTCGCTAAATTCCAAAAAGCCTACAAAGAATGTTAACAAGTGTCATTTAATTCACCCAAATACTGTGTATTCTTGTCTTTCTGAGGTACTGAGAGAATCGGTGGCTCCAGACCTGGATTCCGCCCCCCCCCTTTCCTCCTCAGTCAAATGCAGCACACGCTTCAGCAAACATGAGAAGTGGACAGCAGCCAGACTCAATCACCAACGAGACGACCTCCTCACCGGCCGTGACCCGCCTACAGTCTCAACAAAGGAGGGTCATGTTGCAGGAAGAGAGGGGGGCTACAGCTCTCATGCCGATGAAAGAAGTGGTGGGGGCAGAAGGCCTGATGCAGGTTTTAGGACCCGAGTCAGATGCAGATATAAATGAAGCAATGATTCATGTCTGCAATCCAAAAAACGATCTCACTAAATGGGATACTGATCTTAGGCAATTTGTCAGACAATATCGTCCCACCATGTTACAATTACGGCGGTTGATGGGCAAGGTGCTGAAACATGATTATCACAAAATTCGGAATGTTTTCAACATTGCAAGAATGACTTTCCACCTGAGTGAGCCACTCTACGAGGATCCCGAAAATGTGGATTTTCGAAATGCTGTTGATGTCCTCATTGCAACCGTAAAAGAAACGTTCTCTTTGAAACTAAACCTTTCCGATATCACCTCTTTGTCACAAGGGCCACAAGAGACATGCAGTTTCTGTCTGTCACGCCTGACGACAGCCCTTGACACTCAATGCAGCTTCACCGGACACAGTCCAAGAGGGACACAGACTCTGGAACAATGCAAAGACCATCTGGAAGAGCGTTTCGTGAGCGGGACGAGACCAAAACTCCGGCAGATGGTGAGAAAATCATATGTTCCACTAACAGATGTCCTAAAGCACGCTGAACATGCTAAGGCGGAGTTGCACAGAAAAGAGATGCTTGCAATGATCAACACGCTTGCAAGGCAAATACGGAATATTCCTCCATGGCAACTTGGGAGGACAAGAGGTCGAGGCAGAGGCAGAATGGATCTGACCTTGGAAAGATATGATTCAAGTGTGTGCTACAACACGTCTGAGCGGAGGGAGGCGAAGGAGGGGCGGACCCCAGAGACGGACAACCCTCTCCAGGACAAACAAGTAAGGCACACTACACAAAAGAAAAACAAAAGAAGCTAACTTTAACATTGATTTTCTAACCATCCTTAAATATGTTTTGACTCAGGAGTAAAAATCTCATTTGTAAAATTTGAATTCCCATTATTGTAGGCTATAAGAGATAGCTCAAAACCACTCTGTAGCGAAAAGAGTGGAAAAAACTAATATTAGACCATGGAGCTTCAGTTGCTCATGATCTTTTCACATTGCATACAGTACTGCAGCAGAAGGTTACATGCCATTATTACGTTGTCATGTAAGCATAGGAAGTATTGGTGAGAGAGGGCTGCTGTTGGGTCTGTCTGTATGTCTCCCTCCATCTCAGGAAATGTGCCTTGGAGCTGCCCTGCATATATCACTGACAGACTATCGCACTGGGAAGGGCGAGGATCTGGGTCCATGTTGTGCAATGCGTCTCGGCCTTTCAAAAGAAACAACGACCGGGTGCCGAGAAACAGGGATTAGCGCTATTGGTAATGTTTTAAACTACATTGACCATCACAGTAAGTGTACACGAATAAAAAACAAAGAAAGAAGGAAAAAAGGGAAGAAAAAAAATAGAAAAGAAGAAGAAACGTAATACACGGGGACCAGAATGTCTAAAGGGTTATCATGAAAGACCAGGCATGTCCCATAGAGTGCTTAGTGAAAACTTTGGAATTCTATAGACGATGTATTAGTTTATATAATATTATATGTATGTATTGTATTATATGATGAATTACAGCCATCAAAGGAGGCTTGTAAAATTGACACAATAACAATATCTAAACATTTGGCAGATAATGGACATAAAACTAGTCTACAAAAAGAAAAAGGAAATATCAATGTGCACAAAAACAAGTAATTCATCTGGGACATGTGATCACAGGAGAGGGCAATTTCCTCTCTCCCAAATCGTATTGTGGTAGTTCAATCACGACCAAAACTAATTAAGAAGAAACAAATTATGTTGTTGTTTTTTTGTTTTTTTTAGGGAACGACGTCATACTACAGACAGTGGATCCCAAATGACTTAGAAAGAGAGGCACACCTCTCGTCCATGGTAAAGGCCTCAGTGAACATGACTGACTGACTTAGACTATAAAAGCAAAAGACAGTAGAGGACTTAAAGACTTCCTTACTACAGGCCCGACCGGGGCCTGCCGAGACCAAACTTGATATGTATTTTATACATAGACCGAAATCACTGTTACATGAACTCCAGTTGTGTCAGCTTCATGGAGGAAAACTTAGGCCTGTGTCCGACTTCTCCTCGACATGACTTTGTTGTCACAGGTCTTCCTCTCTGTTGTAGCAGCTGGAGAAGCCATGGATTAACATCATGGGACATTGTGGGCTATTCTGATGTCACACTTATAGTCCCGCATGCAGTTTCCCACATCTTCCATGCCAGAAGACTTCTCACCTCTCTGCTCAGAGATGGTTCAGATATCATGTTGGAATAGCGTGACATTACGGTAAAACGCTGCGATGAACTTAACTCAACTACACTTCTTCCGACTGCAGATGTTGGAGAGCCTCATGATAGTGTCCAGGTATTGCAACAGACATGCATCCCGAGACCTGATCTGTTGGACACACCTCCTTCCAATGCAGATTCAAGCTATCTGTAGCTATCCAGCTCACCCATAACGGGGCAGCAGTCAGGTTGTATGTTACATCACATCACACACTTGCTGGTGTCAGGCTTACTGCACACCGATCAGAACAAGCAGCAGAGCTGATTGCACTCACAGGGGAATGTAAGGTAGCTAAGAAGGTCAAACTAACAATTACACAGGTTCACTTCATGTATCTGGAGCTTACATGACCTTGGGCCTCTGTGGAAGACACAGAGGATTTCTAACAACAGTGGCAAACCTATGCACACCACACTGTGGGTTTCAGCTGTTTCCAGTCGTTAAATGTGAAGCTCACATCTCTTCTTTTGACCCTGGGTCAATAGTAAACATAGTGGCAGATTTGGTGGCAAAGGCGGCAGCCTTATCGGGCACCCCTTTTCCCCACATAGACTGATTCCAGTCCTTAGGCAGATTTTTCCACAATTCATTCTTTTGCCAATGCCCAGGAGCGCTCCCTATGGAACGCTCTGGTGCCACTCTTTGAGTCGAGGGTTTGACAGCCCAGACGGCAAGCCTTGTTTGCCATGTGCTCTCTTCCATACTTCTAGATTTTCTCATGGTGGAGACCACGTGGGCAAAGGGGGAATGGGTAATGCTCTAAATGCAAGTTCATACACCAGAGCATTTTCAACATTTGCAATAAATAACAACAGCAGGGTCACCGCCCTGCAGATACACTTTTTGAACAGTTAGTAATGTATTTTAAATCTCAACGTTTTTAGGTTTTAACATCAGGCATCATTGTTCTTATCATCCTCAATCAGCTGATTGAGTTGAACGAGAAAATGGTACTATTAAATCTAAACTAGCGAAATGTTGTGAAGAGACAGGCCTATCTTCGGTGAAGGCACTTTCCGCGAGTGCTTTTTCACATGCGCATGCGAATCAGAAACAAACATGGCCTCAGCCCGTTTGAGATAGTGCTCGGGAAACTCCTCTTGCACTGGGCTGGGTCCAGTAAGACATGCTTTGACAACTGATCATAATGAAGACAGCATGCTAAGATATTGTGCCAACCTATCATCCTCGCTCTCAGCACTTCACACACAGGTGAAAGCCACACTTCCCTCACCAGTCACTGCGGTCCAGCATCACCTGAAACCAGGAGACTGGGTGCTCATCAAGGATCACAGGAGGAAGCACGGGAAGCAGACACACTACACGGGTTCCCTTCCAAGTACCCCGACAACGGAGACGGTGGTGAGAGTGGAAGGAGAATAACGTAGGTCTACGCCAGCCACTGCAAACACATCCCAGATCCAGAAGGAGAAGGAGCAGCTGCGACTGGTCCAGACTAAGAGGTTGAAGGGTGAGAAAGCGAGCGCCTCCCTCCATCAAGTCGCATGCCAAGCTACCAACAAGCGCACCCTTAGCAGTGAAGTAACCAAACACCTCACTTATTTTGTGTGGCTGGGGAGAGAGAGGAGGGGAGCAACCCGAGTTTCTCAAACTGCAAAGCTGTCATACAGAAATCAGTGTGGTAGGAGGTGAACTCATGTGAAAAGGTGACGCCACCCAAGGAACAGTGATGGAAGAAAGATCTCCAGCATCAGGACACTCCTTTGAGGAGCACGGGTGCAGCCAGAGCAAAAGCATGCACTCACTGCTCTCTCTGACCACGACAGCAAGGATACTGTTCCTGATCTTGGAATTACAATCACAAGACGTAAACGGCAAAGATACCAGCCCGTTTCATCTCACGAAGAAGTGGCAGGAATTGCCCAACAGGACGATGTGTTCCCTCTCCTCAATAGATTGATTGATATGTTAATATAGACGAGCAACTTCATCAAATAGTATGTGAGTGGTGTTAAGTGGCCTACCAGCAGGTCAGTAAAGCACAGCCAAAACCAGCACCTATTGGAAACATGTACTTTTAAGCCCAACACAGTATCTATTCGATTAGAAAATAGGTATACAGAGCATACCTTGAGTAAATAAATTCAAAGTCAAGCATTCATCTTGGACTAAAGCATAATTGTACTAAATCCTTAACTAAGACCAGACCTAGAGGTGAAGATTCACCAAACCCAAACCGTCCATTCTGATCCATTCTTTGACTAATGTCAGCTGTCATGTTAATTTCTACGTGTTAGGATAACTAATTTGAGAATAGTGTGAAACTAAACAAGATCAGTACATAGTGGGTATTAGTAGACAAAAACCATACTTGCACTCAGAGGTTATTGATGTAATGTCTTGAAATCTTTGTGAATCTACACCACGGATGTTTGCTCTAAGAATGTTTAACATTGTGTTACTATTTTTCAGTTGTTAAATTGTCAAAAATGACAAAAGAGAGGATTGTTGGAGGAGAAAATGTGTTAACAATTATCTCTCCCAAAGGTCGATGGGGAAGTAAGCTAAATCATTCATGAGGGTCATGGGTAAAGGTCACCACCAAGGGGTCTTGAACTGAGCTTGAACCTAGCAGAATAAACAAACCTTCGGGGGTCTCAACTTCCTCTGATAGGAAACAGATGGACTTTGGAATGTGGATTGTCTCTGAGATGTATAAAGGTTGCAGTCTTGCACTGAGTAGGCAGCAGTTATCTCTGACGGCTTCGAGAGAAGGCTCAGGGATTCTGCTCCATTCAGCTGAATGTTTTCATGACTTGTTTGTTGTTTAGCGTTTGGGTGATGACTTGTAAACTTGTTACTATAATAAAGTGTTATGGGTCAACCATGCTTAAACTACTTTTGATCTCTCACAAGGTAAAGGAACACTTATTTACACCACAGAAAGCTGAACCAGACCGTAAAACAACATCGCATTACTCAAAAACTGTCTCAGGGAGGCTAACGAGAAAGTGTAAGGTTACACTTAAACATTTTATTGATCTAAAAGGTAAAGTCTTATGAATAATGGAGTTGGCAGATCAGAAATAAAGCGATGTATGGTTAAGGTGCAGGTGCAAAAACGATGCAGAGTGAATGGCAGTCATAGGGTGAAGAGACAGAGTGACCACGACCCTCCCTCGCTACCTCGTTTAAAGCTCATTATTAATATGATGCTTGTGTTCTTATTTTTACTATTGTGAGCATTTTAAAATGGCTTACTGATTATCGTAGCTTAGGTTGTACTGTTAAATTTGATAGTAAACATTATTGTATTATTTTGGCATTATCTTCCTGGTTTTCCCTGAATCCCATTGGACCCATATATGGGGCCTGTGGGGTGTAGCAAGGTTCCACCTCGACATCTGGGACACAAAGCAAAAGTCAAACCATACAATGAGATTGTAATAAATTTAAAAAAATGTCACTTCCAATGTTAGCCCTTTTAAAAAAAGTAAACCAAGGCAAATGCAAAATATACTCCCATTGGATTATTTATAAAACAATTTTTGAGGGTTAGAAGTGTGATTGAAACATATGTATATGGAAGATGTATTTAAATATATGTGTGTGTGTGTATGTATGTATATATATATGTGTATATATATATACACATATATATATATTTTATTTATTTTATATTAATTTTCTGATTTGTTTGATTTTAATAATTGATTGGAAGACGTATGTATATATATATTGTTTTTTTCTTTATTATTTTTCTTTATTTTATATACATTTTCTGATTTATTTGATTATAATAATTTAGGATAGGAATATAAAAGCATTTTTTGCTTCTACCTATACCTTTTCAGTCTTTCATTTTTTAAATATTATATAGATTAATATTATATTGCAATGATTGACTGAATAAAATACACAAGAACAACAATATGAAAGGTGACCTACAGCTCCAAACACCCTCCAGTCCAGCAGATCTAATCTCCCACCCAGCAGCCTCGGATCCAGTGGAGCAATGAAGAAGCTGATGAATCGGGAAACAAAAAGTCACTGCTCATGAATACATGTGCAACTAAAAGTGTAAAAAAGAACCGACCTAAAGATGCAAATCCTTTTTTGCTGAAAGCAGAAAGGGGAGACTTATAGTCGGCAGGAAAAACGATCCAACTGCATCAAAATGATACGACATCAAAATGATGATTTTGCAGATTGCACATGGAGCTCATCACGAGTGCCGAGCACAAGGTTCTGCAGACAGACGGATCGTCACGACGATCCGTCTTTACAAACTGTCCAACTTCCAGATGCACAAAGCTGGAATTACCGAGAAAGTGCCCAAAAAACAAAAGGCTTACGAGCCGATCAAATCACACGAGGAAAACAAGCTCCATCAACACAGCTCGTACACAAACAAAACCCACCATGAACTACATCGTTTCCAATGGTCAATGGAGACGACTCGAGGCAATTGAATGGCACAAATTGCGAAAAGGTCAAAAACAGGAAGTCAGTCAACAGGCAAACAAAACGAGGGATGGAAAGACGAGAACTGAGGAATAAAGTCGGGATCAAGTGAGCTGGGAAGAAGAAGCTTGAGCTAGTTTTTGAGAAGAAGAAGGCAAACCCAAACCGCTGTTGACATCTTAACGCTGATTGGCCAAGACTCGACAACGTCCCATCAAAGATGTTTTATTGTGAAGATCACCACATCACATATTCTCCGCGTCTCACTGCAATCTCAACGGCAGCGGGCCAGTTGACCGCCCCCAACCCCCAAAACAACAAAACTCTTCGGATCTAGACTATTCACGTGGATGATCTATTTTGATTTCAAAACGGCGAATTTCGCAGAAAGGCGACAAGTTTGCAGGTACAAAGACGTAAAAAGACATTGTAAAAAACTGACCCTATCTGAAGAGGCGGAGCTAATGAGGAAATGAAACGCAAGTGGGTGGGTTTGGGAGATTGGGGGATGGGCGGGGAAGCTCAGGTGAGAGGGATGAGGCGATTGGTTGCAGGGCAGATGGGCGGGGCCAGATCTGGGATGATAGGAGTAACGTCTCGATAGGTAAAGGATAACACTGATTGGAAACATGTGTGTGTGAAGAGAGTGGCAGGGAGGCAAAATATGCAGGAATACATACAAATGATGTAAAACTAGTGATGGTTGTTACGAATAAAAAGCGACGTCATACCACGAGATCTTTGAGAGTCTGCGTGCAGTAACTGGACACAGCCGGTTCTCAAAGTGATGGATCACTATGCAATAATGAATTCACACCCCTATTAAAGAGACAATGACTTGGAGTGAGTTTAATAGATGTGTGGACACTGGATGCTTTATAACTATAAAAATTGCCCCTTTTCTCACAGTCGCATTCCCCAGAATAAAAAGACGTGTTGAGATGTGCTCATGATATATTTAAAAGGGGGTCTCTCTGGTTTTACATTATTAACCAGATGGATTAGGAGCAGCAGCTATACATCGCATCATTAAACCGGTTATTTAGCGCTGTCGCTAAGCTAGGAGATCTATTAATGGTGACTAGTTGACCCGTCGTGGATGTAATCCTTAAATAGCCGGATCTCCCGATCCACCTGCAATCACAAACCCAACCGCCTTCCTCTTATTCCCAGGTGACCCCGGCTCTGATCGATGAAGGAGGTATCATCCGTCCATCCTGGATTCCCACAGTATTGACTGACGAAGCTTTTCTCTGTGGACCCCCGACGGCCCAGAGAGAAACCAGATAAGAGGCGCAAGTGAGGGTGATCGTCTTGTACCAGCACACAGAACAACTAGAACGGGCACTCGGTAGAGCGCATACCTTCGCATATCACAAGATTGGGCATTGAATTATGAACATTTTGGCATTAGTTGCATGCCAATTGGACAAAAATGTATCGTGCTATGGTAAAAAAAAGATTTTGACCTTTCCTTGACGTTGACCTTTGACCCGATTGATCCCAAAATCTAATCAAATGGTCCCCGGATAATAACCAATCATCCCACCAAATTCCATGTGATTCAAGAAGATTTGACCTGTTCATGACCTTGACCTTTGACCCGATCGATCCCAAAATCTAATCAACTGGTCCCCGGATAATAAACAATCATCCCACCAAATTTCATGCGATTCGGTTCAATACTTTGAGTTCTGCGAAAGATTTTGACCTGTTCATGACCTTTGACCTTGACCTTTGACCCGATCGATCCCAAAATCTAATCAACTGGTCCCGGATAATAAACAATCATCCCACCAAATTTCATGCGATTCGGTTCAATACTTTTTGAGTTCTGCGAAAGATTTTGACCTGTTCATGACCTTTGACCTTGACCTTTGACCCGATCGATCCCAAAATCTAATCAACTGGTCCCCGGATAATAAACAATCATCCCACCATATTGCATGCGATTCAGTTCAATACTTTTTGAGTTTTGCGAATAACACGCATACAAATAAATAAATACACGGCGATCAAAACATAACCTTCCGGCATTTTCAATGCGAAGGTAATAACGGTTCTTCAATGGGTCTTTAAAAGTCGTTGTGGTTCTAGGAAGAAGCATCACCTAATGAATAACCTTTTTTTTCATTTGAGGCCCCATTATAGGTTCTTTGAAGAACTATTTAAGGAAATGGTTCTTTAAAGAACCCTAGTTTGAAAGGTTCTTTGTGGAACCAGAAACGGTGCCTTAAAGAACCATTTTTAAAGGTTCATTGAAGGACTCTATAAAGAAATGGTTCTTTAAAGAACCCTAGTTTGACAGGTTCTTTGTGGAACCAGAAACGGTGCCTTAAAGAACCATTTTTAAAGGTTCATTGAAGGACTCTATAAAGAAATGGTTCTTTAAAGAACCCTAGTTTGAAAGGTTCTTTGTGGAACCAGAAACGGTGCCTTAAAGAACCATTTTTAAAGGTTCATTGAAGGACTCTATAAAGAAATGGTTCTTTAAAGAACCCTAGTTTGACAGGTTCTTTGTGGAACCAGAAACGGTGCCTTAAAAAACCATTTTTAACGGTTCATTGAAGGATTCTATAAAGAAATGGTTCTTTAAAGAACCCTAGTTTGAAAGGTTCTTTGTGGAACCAGAAATGGTGCTTTAAAGAACCATTTTTGAAGGTTCTTTGAGTTACCTTTATAGGTTCTTTGAAGAACTCTTTAAGGAAATGGTTCTCCAAAGAACCCTGGTTTGAAAGGTTCTTTGTGGAACCAGAAATGGTGCCTTAAAGAACCGTTTTTTTAAGGTTCTTTAAGACAATTTCATAGGTTATTTGAAGCAACCTTGTTGCTGTGGATAATCTCATCCAATCACGCAGCAGCGATGCAGTCATCAGTTTCTTATTAATCCTACAATAAGCCCCATTTAATCAACAATCAAGTTGTACCGAATTAAAGCTATTATCGAGCGCTGACATTTTGATTGTCATACACACTCATACACAGACTTGGTTCCATACACACATAACACAAACCATATTTGCATGCACCGGAATAGATACACACCTTTTTCCGACTGTACCTCCATCACCATGCTACATACACCGCGCATCCAATTAGGGTTGTTTTCCCCTCCATACTCCATGTTCCCTGTATGTTCTTGGGCATAGTTTTAAATGCTCTGATAAAAATTGAAAATGTGTTTTCATTGTATTACATCCCTTTAATGTTTTTTTATTACTTACTTTTAATATTTTTTAAAGCTTCCTTTTAATGTATTTATTACGTACTTTTAATATTATGAATTACTTACTTTTAAAGTTTTTTATTACTTACTCTTAATAGTACGTATTGCTTACTTTTAATGTTTTTTATCGCTTACTTTTAATGTATTTATTACGTACTTTTAATAGTATGAATTACTTACTTTTAATGTTTTGTATTACTTACTTTTAATGTTTTTTATGACTTTCTTTTAATAGTATGTATTACTTACTTTTAATGTTTTTTATTACTTCCTCTTAATAGTATGTATTACTTACTTTTAATGTGCTGTACTGAAGCTGCACATTGTGTGTATTTTGTGTTCTTCTCACCACATATACTGTAGTAGTGTGTCTTATCCTGTACTGTTTGTTATTGTTTTATGTTTATTATGGTCTGTCAAGGGACGACCGATGCAAATTAGCTGTGTAGCTACAATCTGGTACAGAGCATCAAATGGTGACATTTGTGTTTTAACTGTCGATGGTACCTTTTAAATAAAGATAATAATGATTAATTATTGTGAAAACCTCACATTTCAGAAAACCGTTTCAAAGAGTAACTTAAACTAACTGAAAAAGTCGAATAACAGCGGATTCATAAATCAAAATGTCTGTCGATAAAATGTGAATCCATCGTCCACGCACACTCGATTGTTTTCCGACAAAGAAATAATAATAATAGGAATAGAAAATAATAATCACACGCAGTTCTAATGCTACAGATAGGGTATTTATTTAGTTTGCTAACCCTCTCCAGCTCTTGCGACACCCAATCTTTTCTTAATTCTCGGTATCACCCGATGCAAAGAGGAAGCAGAACCTCAAAGCTGATACCACTCGGTCAATACTGTCAAAGTGTTTGATTATAACCCGAGATAGCCTTCATCCGAATGAGTTTTCTATCTGCCACAGGCCCCTATTAGAATCAGGTCAAAATCATTGAAGGTGGCAAAGTCGATGACTATCTCCTTTCCTTCTGGAGGAATAGCGTCCCCCCTTTTTTTTGTTTCTATATGAGCGATGAGACTATTTGTCATAATTTTGAAGCTGCTTTCTGCCGACCGGCTGTGTAGGTGGAAGCTGCGATGACTTTGACTGAGCTGGAAATAAACCTGAGTAGTAATTACAGTGTCATTATCATGGCGTTGCAATTATGTCCCTTTTCTCTCTCCGTACTTACCATGCAAACTAACTTTATTCTTCCGTAAAGGTTTAAGAGTGCAGTAAAAATTAACATAAAAAAATTTGGAATTGATGAAGGATTTATAAGAAATATACTGTTGGTTGCTGTTCCTTTTATTAATTATTAGGATATGAAACGTTTAAAAAAAAATAACTTTTAAAAGCCACAATCTGCTGAGCTCTTAGTAAACTGAGATGTTCATTCAGCAGCAAGTTTTATTTGAAGTGTTGCAGTTTGAAAGAAAGCTTTTTTGAAATGATGGTTATGAATCAAATATCTTTTCAGATGGCATACTTATGAAAAATAAGGAAGAGAAAAAACATTTGTGTCGTATCAGGATGCTTAAATCCAAAGTAGGGGAGGCGCCACTCTGTCATTTATTTGACTGACGTGTGCAAATATCCAGTTTCATGGGAAATGGCATTCAGAGTACAACTTCTAACGGCATTGTTAGGTTGAAATAGTTTATTTTGATAACATCTGCAGAGGTCTTATGTTTTAAATTAATACATATAGAAAGATATTATAATCGAAAATATTGATATTGTTACCTTCGCATTGAAAATGCGGAAGGTTATGTTTTGATCGCCGTGTATTTATTTATTTGTATGCGTGTTATTCGCCTAACAAAATAAGTTTTAAACCGAATCGCATGAAATTTGGTGGGATGATTGGTTATTATCTGGGGACCATTTGATTAGATTTTGGGATCGATCGGGTCAAAGGTCAAGGTCATGAAAAGGTCAACATCCTCTTGAATCGCATGAAATTTGGTGGGATGATTGGTTATTATCCGGGGACCATTTGATTAGATTTTGGGATCGATCGGGTCAAAGGTCAAGGTCATGAAAAGGTCAACATCCTCTTGAATCTCGTGAAATTTGGTGGGATGATTTGTTATTATCCGGGGACCATTTGATTAGATTTTGGGATCAATCGGGTCAAAGGTCAACATCTTCTTTTTACCATAGCGGTCAATTTTTATCCAATTGGCATGCAACTAATGCCAAAATGTTCATAATTCAATGCCCAATCTTGTGATATGCGAAGGTATGTGTTACGCTCTCCGAGAGCTCCAGGAGTGAACCCACAATACTGAACACTATCGCGAGGAGACAGAACTTATGAAGGGAAACAGGTTTATTCCTCCAAAAACCGGTCACGCTGACGACAGGGGAACTGATAATCCACAAAGTCCCGGACCAGCAGCGAGTCTCCTCCGAGGTGGAAGTGGAGGACTGAAGCCAGGGATCCAGAGCTGACTAGAGCTAGCAGGCTAAGACAGGTGTGCGTGGAAGCACGGAGGAGAGGAGGAGCGGAGGTCCGATGCCGGGGTTCCAGAGCTGACGTGAGCTGGTAGGCTGGGGCAGGTGTGCGTGGAAGCACGGAGGAACCCAGACGGAAGAATGGTGGCTGGACGTGGCAGGCAGAGGAGCAGGCAGGGGGGTACTGGACAGAGATACTGAGAGTACAAGGTACTGCTAACTACGTTTTACCGAGTCGATTTACCAGCGTGGTGAAACGACGAACTGGTAAATACTGGATGAAGGAACCGGGTATATATGCAGGTGGAGGTGAGTAGTAATCAGGAGGATGAGCAGCAGCTGAGGAGGAGAGTTGGTGGGAATCAAAAGTGGGTCAGCCACGCCCAGCCCGGAAGACAGATAGACAATAACAAACACAAAACAAAGGGGAACAGAAGGAGAGAGCACTGCAAATCCTCACAGTATGCGCTCTACCGAGTGCCCATTCTAGTTATTAATGTATTATGAAGCATAGGGGTAATGTTTACTCTATGCAAATGTAAATGGCAAGAATTAATGTATGTTGCATGAGAGTGACTGTATGTTAGTATGATAGATTGACGAGGCCGGTTGAATTCCGTGAAGTGACTTACAATAACAAGGGACTTTTATTGTGAAAGTGACTAATGCGGACAATAACAAGACGGGACTCTTATTGTGAAAATACTTGTTTAGCGACTTGACCGGAAGTGACGTTTTGACCGGGGCCAGGGACATTGAGTATAAAACTCCGTGGATTAGAGAAATCGGGTCTCTTCCACAGGTATTCTCGACGCCGGAAGGAGGGCGGAGGAGCCGATGAAGATCACGATCGTGAGGCCTTGAATGTTTGTTTTACACTTCCTGCCATTAAATGTTGATAACTTAATTCACGCGCGTCCGGAAGCCTGTTTTCCATCATCTGCGAAGTGCCCAGTTTCAGAACTACACTGTAAAAAAAAATCTGTGAAATATACGGTAAATTACTAGCAGCTGTGGTTGCCAGAACTTCACCGTAAAAAATAAAGTGAGACCGTATAAGACATTACGGTATACGTTTTTGAAACCGTAAAATTCACAGTTGAGAACTGCTTTTGTTTACGGTAAATTACTATTAAAAAAACAAATCACCGTAAAAAAAAAATCTGTGAAATATACGGTAAATTACTGGCAGCTGTGGTTGCCAGAACTTCACCGTAAAAAATAAAGTGAGAACGTATAAGACATTACGGTATACGTTTTTGAAACCGTAAAATTCACAGTTGAGAACTGCTTTTTGTTTACGGTAAATTACTATTTTAAAAAAATAATTCACCGTAAAAAGAAATCTGTGAAATATACGGTAAATTACTGGCAGCTGTGGTTGCCAGAACTTCACCGTAAAAAATAAAGTGAGAACGTATAAGACATTACGGTATACGTTTTTGAAACCGTAAAATTCACAGTTGAGAACTGCTTTTGTTTACGGTAAATTACTATTAAAAAAACGGATATATCATAAATCCATTTGCGGTTATTTGCTTTAGAAAAAACAGCTATGTTATAAACGTGTTTACAGTAAATTCTTGTAAAAACAGCAGTTATACTGTAAAGCTAATTCAGTCTCTCAGTGAAAAACACAGTACAACTGTATAATATATTACGGTACTTTATTGAAAAGTTCAACTTAACGGTGAATTACCGGCAGCTATGGTTGCCAGAAATTCACCGTAAAAAGTTAAGTGACAACGTATAATACATTACGGTATGTTTTGAAAAAACAGCAGTTATACTGTAAACCTAATTACAGTCTTTCTCAGAGATAAACACAGTACAACTGTATGAGTTACGGTATTTTATTACCAAGTTCAAAGTAAATGGCCAGCAGTTGCCCAAATTCCATTGCAAAAAATATGGTACAACGTATTACAATTGGTTGGCATAGATTTTACAGTCAACATTCACGTATTGTAAATTACAATGGAAATATCAAATAACGCCTATTGTAAATCAAGATACAGACCATCGTTGATAAACCTTAAGAAACTAACATTCTCTGTGAGAAACAGGTTGCACTGATCCAATAACTTAACCGTATACTCACAAGGCATTGTTGAGATCTTGAAGAAACAGCATGTGGACATGAAGGTATATCATGAATAAACATGAAAAGATTAGCCACTTGATCATAACGAGTCATCGGGTCTCACACGGACACACAGTTCAGGAAGCTGAGCTGTTCAGGAAGTTCTGCTTGAGGACTGATGTTGACCATCTTCACTGTGGATTGGGAGGATCCTCTCTGCAGCCTCAAAACAGAAACAAAGGCAAAGTTAGATTGATGCAGTCCTCGAGCAGAGAAACATTCACTGCCTTCTGGTGTTAAACTGAGCTTCAATGACCTAGAAGAAACCAGCACTCTGAACACTTTTATAGTTAATCAAAATTAATAAGAGTCAGGTTGAATGTTAAAAAAGGACACATTTTAGTACAAAGGCATCAACATGTGTTTAATTTCTGTCATCTTGCAGCCTACACAGATGCCTCGACTGTTTCACGTGATGATAGTCTTGATTGCCTGAGTCCGGATCCTGATACCTGTTAAGTGGTTGTGTCGTCGTAAGGAGACACAACCAAGGAGATAAAGAACGAGGAGATAAAGAATGAGCGGAGGACAAAAAAACAAAGCATCAACTTTGACTTTGTAAATTAAAATGAAATGGCTAAATTCACACTCAAAAACAAAAACAATGCCTTACCTGGTTAAGCCTGTATATCGTTACAAAGGTTTGATTCCTCGTGGGCTCTTTGCTGCAGATCATTCCCTCTCAATCCACTATGTTTCCTGTCTCTCTCTCTCTCTCTCTACTTCTGTTGTCCAATAAAACACAAATGACAACAAAAAAATGTTTTAAGTAAAAATAAAAAAGATAAACCTGCTTTTTGGCATTTAAATGGATTAGAATCTTACCGTTTTCCTGCGTGTCATGAAAACCAGCACCTCAAGTTTGAATGCAATGTCTGAAAGGTGGCAAGGGCAAATTCATTAAATGTTACAAGATAAGAGTACATTGTCTTAATTACCTGTTCAAACTGCTCTTCTACTAATTTAAATATTTACATATATGTGCAATTTACTTACCTTAAAAGGAGATTCTTCTTAGAAATGCCACAAAACAACAAAAGCACTGAAACAAAGGCTTGAATTTTCCTTAGGGACAGCTTTATTAAATCAAATGCATGGCTAGTCAACAAGCTCTGCAAAGTCCCTCCTAGTAGCTTACCTACCTTGCTTATCTGAAAAGTTTGTTCTGGCAAGATATAACAAGTTTGTTTTTCTTGGTTTCAACTTTTGTGCCCTTCTCTGGATTGATCAGGAAGAAACACCTTTGTGAACACAATAATTCATAATCAAACAATATATACAGTGATTAGCTCTGAATGAGGAAATAATAATAAAAAATATATATATTACTTTACCTCTGAAGGAACTCAAGTGTGGAGCCCAGAACCACAGGATAGTGGATATTGAAGCAGTAATAGCTTCCAAACATCAAACAGATGGCAGAAACAAAGTTTGGGATTTGGTCATTCACAACCTTGCCGTCTACACTTAGCATGAACTGCCTTGAGGCATAGCAGGAGGTTCCTACAAAGATACAGGTAGAAAATATTTAACAGTAAACCAGCCATTACCATTCCAAAATCGGTCATAAAAAGTGGTTCTTCCCCATCCAGTGGTATTTTCTCCTCCATACAAGTGTAATAGATCCTCCAAGTTTGGGACTGTTCTGCTCCAAAATTGATGAGGTGGATCTTGACTAGCCAACAACACCATTCTGGGCTGGTAAAAGGCTTTGAAAAATAAATAACAATAACCGAATGAACAAATCTGTATTCTTCTAAACTTTTTTCAGCTCAAGATTGCTGGTCCATTTCATTTATTTTGGAGCAGAAGAGTCAGTGTAAAGCTTCAGGAAAGAAGCTGACAGGTCGAACTTAAAGGATCTATTACACTCTTATGTAGAAGACAATACCACTGGATGGGGAAGAAACACAATCGCACTTCATAACAAGACTATGTATGTCATGCAATATTTCCTTATATTAGAGGTTTCTTCAGTTAAACTGAATCTCAACTTACCACATACAATGATGCATGGTGTGACAGGCAAGCTTTCCACGACTACTTCGTCTGCCAGACATGATTCTTCGACATAGTGGAAGAGGTTCTCCTCCTTTTCATCAAAATAGGAGAGAAGAAGGTGCACCATGTTTTTCACGTCTTCTGAGCAGCCCTCCAACTGTCCTCTAAGAATTTTCAGCTTTGTGACAGCCTGCAAAACACGTTTGTACAAAGGTCTGTTTTCAACCAGCTTCAAAGCACTAAAACAAACAACGTGGTTCATTTCTATGAAGTTTGCAATGAAGCACATAACCCCTCTGTGTTTTAACCGACCTGCCACAGAAATTACAATTCAACATTTTCTTAGCCAACCTTTGGTAAACTAACGTTAGCTAGCTAATGTTCAATGCAGAAACCCATAACCTACATTACATCAACGTTTTTGCAAGGGCGACGCAACATTTTAGAAAACAAAGCCTCAAATTAAAATATAGCTTAGATAATTATGTAGGCATGTTACTTACTTCAAGAAGAAATGTAGCTTGGAGTCAGGCCGTTGTTCCAGCTATGCAGAGCGCGTAGAAATGGCGCTAAAATGACTTGAAAAGTTCAATCTCCAAACGTCATGTAGGCTACGTCGTGTTTTCTTCTTTTTTTTAACAGTCACTTATCTCTCTTTTCTCTCTCCCTCCCCTCTTTCTCTCTGTCTCTCCCTCTTTCTATGTGTTTCTCTCTATCTCTCCACCAGTCTCCCCTTTCCCCCGTTCTCTCCTGAGATCTGCACCTGCAAGCATGGGTGGGGGATGGGGTGAGATGCATTTAGGCTCTGCAAAAAAGTTCGTCAAAACAAGGAGAACTTAAGCAAGGGGTACAAGGTTACTCTCCACTGCTTTGAATGGGCAGACTAAATGGCAACTAGAACTTATTATTTAGTTTGTTGGTTAATCTTAGTTCATGTTGAATGTTGAAACAGTGATGAAATGTCTTTCAAAAATCAAAGTGTTGCACTGGAACACGTTTCTCTAGTTTTCACAGTTATATTACTGTGTATACAAGTACGTAACATCAGCAAAAAAGTTACAACATATTTCAACTGCTTCAGATTCATCAGAAAGTATCTGCCATTCAGTACAGCCCAGCTTTACATGCATGCCATGATATTCTCACACCTATCATACTGCATCACCTGGTCACAAGCCTCACAAACAACTATACAACCCATCAAAATTATGGACAAAAAACAATGAGGTGGCACCATTGTCAGATCTTGCAAAAACATATTATGTTCAACTTTGAAAGCTTTTTAAGAGATTCAAGATTAAAGCTTATTTTTGAAAGGCCTACATGGTCATGCTCCTTCCCTTCTTAAATAATTTGTTACAAGACACCAGCAGAGTGAACACACGGGCCTCAGGAAACGGGAACTGTCGTATTTCTATGTGCAAGACCTCATTTGGACAACAGTCTTCTCTGTTCAAGGAGAAAAACTATGGAACTGTCTCTACAGAATTGAAAATGCAGTTTTTATAGCAATATCTGCCACAGTTTTCAACACAGTGCATCACAGTTTCAATTCTAATGCAATGGTGATGTCCATATCAAATAAAGTCAAGTCAATCACAATACAGTCATTTCTTTCACCAGTATAAACATGAATCAGATTGAATTATCTTGCATTATTTCCAATAGAATTGTTAGTTTTTCCTATGACGCAGACACAGACCATATGTTCATATATCAATGGACACTTGCTTCTCTCAGAGCTGAACTTCCGAAAAGAGAAAAACTTCAGGATGTATTTCCTCTTTTTAACTATGCATCTCATCGCTTTTTTTCCCTCCTATAAAATAGCATTGTGTGTTAAGTGTATTGTGGCAGCTGTCCCCAATCTGGCCTCGGCTGCTGGCTGGTTGGCAATCAGTCAGCTGCTCTGACTGAGTGGCAATCAGTCAGCAGCCGATGCTGCTTGTATAAAAGGGCAGCAGAGCTGGAGGGAGGGGAGAAGTGAGCAGAGGCGCATGTTTGGCGGTCTGCTCGGTGTGAGTTTTGACAGAATAAATATGTCATTGAGCGAAACCTCTCTGTGCCTGGCTGGTCCTTGGTGCTGGAGGGGGAAACCCACGGGTAGCGGCATGGATCTTGCTACATGTATCTCCGCAAAGTTTGACTTTGATTAAGTGAAGTTAAATTCTTTTTGTAATTCGTTTAGTGCACATTTCGTGAACCGTAGGTTTTGGTCCGCTGAGAGCCAAAATGCCCTAACTTTCTTCCTGGACTTTGGAAGCCTGTGGTTCCACAACAGAGGGGCTCTGCTCAAGCAGATGCACCAATACATACCAAGCAAGTATTGTTTAATCCATAATTAAGTCACATTTCAGTTTTTTCACACTGGAATGTGGTTGATATCTTGCTGAGGCTTTGGCTGACAGTGGTTTTGGCGGAATTGGCGGATTCCGTAGGTTGTAAGCTTTCCAAAAAAGTGCGCCAATCATGTGGAGCATCAAGCTAGGGTTATAAACAATCATATTTACATAACTTGGGGAGCTCTCTCAAGTCATTTTCGAGTCCTCTCGTCTTATTTATGGTTTATGTTAATATTTATGTTTGAATTGTATTATAAACATGTAAAATGGACGTATATGCTCTTGTAAGGCCAGGCTGTGCAGTTAGTATCTGTAGTGCATCTGTAGCTCTGGTATCGGTTCATGGGAGTACGAGGACTTGGGAGAGTGAGCAAGACGAATTCTGGGGCCCAGAAGCAGTCGTCTTCTCAAGGAAAGTTACTGTTAGCTGTATACATGACTTTCAGAGAGAAGTAGGGAGACACTTTTCTGCACTAGTAAGCGAGCGTTAATGTTACTAATATTGCCTTTAAATTGTAATATTAAACCATTTAGCTTCATTTAGTTGATAACGGCATCAGTGATCAATAGTTTAGTGCAAATGAAAAAATTATTGGAGTGCTTACGCTGTCGCCATGTGTGTGTTGGTGCGCTAGCTCCCTTTAGATACGTTTTGTCAATCTTTTCTTTCTTGCTAGCTACCGCGTGTCTCACGTTACAAACGTGTATCTAACTTTACTAACGTGTGACTAACGTTGTCATTGGTATGTTCAGAAATGCCTTGAAAGCAGTATTTTTTTACAAAACAATGTTTACAAAATAAAAAAATACTCAGTAGAAACGGCATCTCAGCCAAGACAGCCCAACAATGTCCAGTGCCTTCAGCATCTCAGGGTGGATCTCATCCACCCCAGGCGTCTTGCCACCTCTGCCAGGGATATGGCCTCCTTGGGGCCAACCGAAAGTCCTTCTCCATGCCCTCCTCGAACTCCTTCCATGTCTGTGTTTTAGCATCTGCGACCACCACAGCTGTAGCCCTTCCGGCCTGCTGGTACTTTACAGAGCTGTGTTTCAGGAGACCCCTGGGCCAACCAGGCCCGAAAAGCCTCCTTCAGCTTGACGGCTTCCCTCACCCCTGGTGTCCACCACCAGGTTCTCAGGTTGCCGCCAAAACAGGCACCTATGACCTTCTGGCCAAAGCTCCTAGCGGCTGGGTTCACAAAAGAGGCTTTGAACATGGTCTACTCGGATTCAATGTCCCCATCCTCCCTCGGGAAGTGTGAGAAGTTCTTCCAAAGGTGGGAGTTGAAGACCTGCCGGACAGGATCGTCCGCCAGACATTCCTATTCACCCTCACTAACAGGTCACCCGAGTGTCCAAGACATATGGCCACAGATCAGATACAATTAGAAAGTCGATCATTGATCTCTGGCCTAAGGTGTTCTGGTACCAGGTACACTTATGATCCACCTTATATTCGAAAATGGTGTTCGTTATGGACAAGCCGTGGCGAGCACAGAAGTTCAATAGCGAGACACCACTCTGGTTAAGATCGGTCAAGCCTTCCTAGATATATTATGGTGTATTTCTGTAATCTGTACAATGTTTAGTGCAATCAATAAATGTGAAAATTACAGAGCTGGCTGTTACAGTCATGATACGTTACATTTCGGTTGTCAGCACATTAATACGTACATTTAACAGTGACAGATTGTATTTTCTAAAAGTTCTGGATGTAAAAATGACAGTATTGATTGTTTTTCATATTACGGTGTATTACCGTTATCAGTACGATGTTTAGTGCAATTAACAGTGACAAACTGTATCTTTTACAAATAATAAATGCAAACAATACAGGTCTGGCTGTTAAATTCCTAATACGTTATATTTCCATTTGCAGCACAAAAGTCCGTACATTTAACAGTAACAAAATGTATTTTTAAAGTAATACATGCAAAAACTACGGTATTAATTGTTCATATTACAGTATATTTCCGTTATCAGTACAATGTTTAGTGCAATTAAAAGTTATAAACTGTATTTTGTACAAACAATAAATAAATACAAGGCTGGCTGTTACTTTCATAAAACGTTATAGCTCAGTTGTCAGCACAGTAGTCCATACATTTAACAGTGACAGATTGTATTTTTTAAAAGTTATTAATGTAAAAATTATGGTATTGATTATTGTTCATAATACGGTGTATTTCCGTTATCAGTACAATGTTTAGTACAATTAACGGTGACAAAATGTATTTTTTACAAGAAATACATGCATAAATTACTGTTTGGGCTGATATATACATATACGGTGTTGCAATGTGATAGAAACGGAATATAACTTTTTTTGAATTAACGGTCTCTTACTGTTGTGATTTAACAGTTTTTCACTGTAAAATCTACGTTCTTTTTTTACAGTGTACTTTACGGCGTCACGGGGACGTTTCACTTCGGAGACGCTGTCAGCAGGAAGTGGAGCTACTGGAGAGCGTCCAGTACGCCTGAAGACGAGACCCGTTGATAGGACGATGGAAATAAAGGGCCAAAAAAAATAAAAAAGCCCCGATGCATCACCCAGAAAGACAAAAAAAGCCCTCGAGGTATATCAGAAATCCACTTATGCATTAATGTTATTGATACAGTGAGACGTAAAGGTTATTGTAGTGGCGATTCCAGCCATTACCTCCTCAAATCAAGCCATAAGGGTAAAAAAAAGAAACGGTAGAACGTCCACCCACTGGAAGAAAGGCAGATGGAGGTTGGTAACAAGCCTCCATCGGCCTCATTAGGTCGTATGGGGAAGCTCCAACCTAACGACCAGTGGCGTCTCTTGTGAGTCCACACACACACACACACACACACACACACACGTGAGCGCTCCTGGCTGCTTTTCCATTAAAAGCCAAGGAGCGCAGACACACACACACACACACACATAGTAACGGATGCAGACATCCACACACAGCGTCATTCCTCAACCTGACACAATGTTGCCAATGCGTAAGCCCCAAAGGTGGATCAAGCGTTCCCTTTTATCCCCCGTGACCGTTTTTTTTCTTCTATTTCTTCGGAGTTTTCTCTGATCCGATGTGAGGTCAAAGGTCAGGGATGTCCAACGTGCACAGACTGTAAAGCCCTCTGAGGCAAATGTGTAATTTGTGATATTGGGCTATATCAAAATAATGAATGTCATACCAAGTTTAAATGTGACGTGCCACTTCACTTCAACTTTTACACTTTTTGGGCCTTTTAAAGCTCGAAGGTTGAGATCCCCAAACAAAAAAACAGCTAGTGTGTGAGTAGTGTAAAAAATTATAATTGGACACACACCTGTGTAAATATGATTTGAGAGATGTTTGTAAGTTCACGGTACAAAAGGCTAAAAAAGGGATTAAAAGAAGATGTATTTCTGTTGTCGGAGTCCAATTATGGAATAATGTTGAAATGGATGTAAGACTGGTGAACTCCTTTTTGGTTTTCAAGGGAATTATTTATAAAACAATTCTTGAGAGTTATAAATGTAATTAAAAACGTATTAATATGAAAGATTTATGTGGTAGTATATATAAATATATTTTGTTTTTTGTTTTGTTTATTGTTTTGTTTTATTTTCTTTATTTTATAGTAATTTTCTGATTTATTTTGATTTCAATTTAGGATAGGAATTTATAAGCATTTTTTGCTTCTACCTTTTCAGTCTTTCTCTTTTGTATATTATATAGGATAATATTGTATTGTATTTGATTTGATTGACTGAATAAAATACACAAACAAACCTTGAGGTTCTTTGTGCTGTTGTGGGAATAATCTGGAACGCGTTGCTACGTATTTAAAGTCCGCTACATTTCCCATTTCAGGGCTTATCCAACCAAGACCACGAGACATCAAGATAATTGGGAAGAAGTCTTCACTTCCTCCAGGGAGAAGTCAGATCTTTCTTTCAAACTTTTGCTTTTTTAAGCCTCATTGCTCGCCCTCTCTAATAATATTCTCCCCTGCCAATCACTGCACTGGTCCAGATTATTCACTGGAACATTCAAATGATCTCCTCCCCCTGGGCCGAGAAATCTTTAAACCCTTTAAAGCTGGTATTTGTTGTGTAAAGCTCTAGAGCGGCCTCGACCAATCAGGACGAGACGCGCACACGCATCCGTCCAACCATAAAGCGTGTCGCTGTGCGAGAGGGTGGCTGCTATCAATCAGGCTCACTGTAGCGAAAGCACTTTCACACCTCTCTGGGAAAAGATCGTGTGTGTGTGTGTGTGTGTATATCCCCGGTGAGAAAGAGAATCATGAAAAGGTTCACGTTTCATCTTCTTCTTCTCGACCGCCTGCTGCTCATCACGCCTCAAAAGACCGAGACCAAAGCGGTCTTTTTTCAACAAAAGAAAGAAAGAAAAAAAGAAGTGTGTTATGCGTTCCCCGTCGAGCGGGCGGTGTGTGTGTGTGTGTGTGTGTGTCTGGAGCGTCGGCAGCATTTTAAAGTGTTATTTGTGTTCCGCTCTTTGTGTAACAGCGAGGCCGCTTCGACTTTAGCAACTTTGTGTGTTTACATGTGCGTATAGTTTAAATATAAAGACGCATCCCTGATATATTACTCAGACATAATGCAATTATACTATTTGTGTACACCAATCCATCAATATATTTCACGGACACACCATTATTCTACAACTGGCGATTCTGCCGACGCATCTTTCTCAGCGTATCACCGTGTTCAGCAGAACCAGATGGAGCTGCTCTCGGCTCTGATTGGCTGACGCAGCATCCTTTCTGGGATGATGCTTATCCCCGTGACGTCGATATGTTTGAGATGCTGGTGAATGTGGAGAGTGGGAGAGGGCAAGGGAGAGTGGGAGAGAGAGAGGGAGAGGGAGGGCGAGAGAGAGGGGGAGAGAGGGCGAGGGAGAGTGGGAGAGAGAGAGGGAGAGTGGGAGAGAGAGAGCGAGGGAGGGAGGGCGAGAGAGGGTGGGAGAGAGAGGGCGAGGGAGGGTGGGAGAGAGAGAGAGGGAGAGAGAGGGAGGGCGAGAGAGAGAGAGGGGGAGAGAGGGCGAGAGAGAGAGGGAGAGAGAGGGAGGGCGAGAGAGAGGGTGAGAGGGAGAGGGAGGGTGGGAGAGAGAGGGCGGGTGGGAGAGAGAGGGAGAGAGAGAGGGCGAGGGAGGGTGGGAGAGAGAGGGGGAGAGAGAATGTCATTTAATCCAGTAAATGATTCACATGGTGAGAACACAATGGAGCTGGAGAGTCTCCACAGACTTAACATGGTGAAGCTCATGAAGCCTGCAGGAGGAGCTGCATGAGCCTTATACAATATTTCTGAGATAATTAGACGTTAGAGGATGTTTACTGTGATTTTGAGGCCATTTAGAGATTCCAGTCAGTCATGTTCTGCTGAACAAGGTACATCTGCACACTGCATGGTCGTTCACTCAGAGAGGAGCACACACAAAGGTCACTGAAGCTCTCCTGTGCATTCCCTAGTTTTCTGTTTGTTTATTCTTGTTTATTCTGGTCCAAACAACGCGTCGCATCTCATCTGTAAGAGACGCGTTTTCATGCTTCACCTCGACACATATGGAGTTTAACTTTTCTAAAAAAGCATCGCAGACTTTCATGTTCAATGCATGCCAGACATGATTTATAATAAGATATAAGAATGGTGAACTCATTTTTGGTTTTCAAAAGGATTATTTAAAAAATAATTTTTGAGGGTTCTAAGTGGGATTGAAACATATGTATATGGAAAATGTATGTAAATATATATATATATATATTATAATTAAATAAATCAGAAAATGTATATAAAATAAAGAAAAATAATAAAGAAAATATATACACTACCGTTCAAAAGTTTGGGATCACCCAGACAATTTCGTGTTTTCCATGAAAACTCACACTTTTATTTATCAAATGAGTTGCAAAATGTATAGAAAATATAGTCAAGACATTGACAAGGTTAGAAATAATGATTTGTATTTGAAGTGTTCATTTTTTTCTTCAAACTTTGCTTTCGTCAAAGAATGCTCCTTTTGCAGCAATTACAGCATTGCAGACCTTTGGCATTCTAGCTGTTAATTTGTTGAGGTAATCTGTTGAAGTTTCACCCCACGCTTCCTGAAGCACCACAAGTTGGATTGGCTTGATGGGCACTTCTTGCGGACCATACGGTCAAGCTGCTCCCACAACAGCTCAATGGGGTTGAGATCTGGTGACTGTGCTGGCCACTCCATTACAGACAGCATACCAGCTGCCTGCTTCTTCCCTCAATAGTTCTTGCACAATGTGGAGGTGTGCTTTGGGTCATTGTCCTGTTGGAGGAGGACATTGGCTCCAATCAAGCGCTTCCCACAGGGTATGGCATGGCGTTGCAAAATGGAGTGATAGCCTTCCTTATTTAAAATCCCTTTTACCTGGTACAAATCTCCCACTTTAGCAGCACCGAAGCAGCCCCAGACCATCACATGACCTCCACCATGCTTGACAGATGGTGTCAGGCACTCTTCCAGCATCTTTTCACCTGTTCTGCGTCTCACAAATGTTCTTCTGTGTGATCCAAACACCTCAAACTTGGATTCATCTGTCCATAACACCTTTTTCCAATCTTCCTCTGTCCAATGCCTGTGTTCTTTTGCCCATACCAATCTTTTCTTTATATTGGCCAGTCTCAGATATGGCTTTTTCTTTGCCACTCTGCCTAGAAGGCCAGCATCCCGGAGTCGCCTCTTCACTGTCGACGTTGACACTGGCGTTTTGCGGGTACCATTTAAAGAAGCTGCCAGTTGAGGACCTGTGAGGCGTCTATTTCTCAAACTAGAGACTCTAATGTACTTGTCTTCTTGCTGAGTTGTGCACCGGGGCCTCCCACTTCTCTTTCTGCTCTGGTTAGAGCCCGTTTGTGCTGTTCTCTGAAGGGAGTAGTACACACCGCTGTTGGAAATTTTCAGTTTCTTTGCAATTTCTCGCATGGAATAGCCTTCATTTCTAAGAACAAGAATAGACTGGCGAGTTTCACATGAAACTTCTTTTTTTCTGGCCATTTTGAGAGTCTTATCGAACCCACAAATGTGATGCTCCAGATAAACAACTAGCTCAAAGGAAGGCCAGTTTTATAGCTTCTCTCATCAGCAAAACAGTTTTCAGCTGTGCTAACATAATTGCACAGGGGTTTTCAAGGGTTTTCTAATCATCCATTAGTCTTCTAAGGCGATTAGCAAACACAATTTACCATTAGAACACTGGAGTGATAGTTGATGGAAATGGGCCTCTATACACCTATGGAGATATTTCATTAGAAACCAGACGTTTCCACCAAGAATAGTCATTTACCACATTAACAATGTATAGAGTGTATTTCTGATTGATTTAATGTTATCTTCATTGAAAAAAACAATGCTTTTCTTTGAAAAATAAGGACATTTCTAAGTGATCCCAAACTTTTGAACGGTAGTGTATATATATACGTGTGTATATATACATACATATATATAAATAACAAATATAATATATATACATTTATATATATATCCGTATATACATATACATGTATATATAAAGGATTTTTTTTTCTTTATTATTTTTCTTTATTTTACATTCATTTTATGCTTTATTTGATTATAATAATTTAGGATAGGAATATATAAACATTTTTTGCTTCTACCTATACCTTTTCAGTCTTTATGTTTTGTATATTATATCGGATAATATTGTATTTTATTGCAATGATTGACTGAATAAAATACACAACAACAACAATACTACTTAACTTGCATTGAGGCACGTAGAACTTTATGACATTATAACACATTGACTTCAATCTAAGACTTTATCTTTTTTCCTAAACTGCCTCTATGGAAAAGAAAATTAAAGACGAAAAAAACCAATTGTGACATTTTTACAATGTGTTAAACTGAAAGTAATGCTTCAATCTTAATCAAGTTGTTAGTATAAATCCATCACAAACATATTTTCTCTGGAGAACGACATTCTTCTGGAGATTGTCCGTCTAATAAATGAGATTGATTCATTTCACAGATTGGATCAAATCTGGGCGTTAGAACCCTGTAAACAAACAACATTGTTTGGATTTTTTAATCCAATTTAATAAGCGCACGCAGGAAGCCGCACTGTGTTGTTTTTGTGTCAAATACTTGTAATATCTCTCGGGGAGCAGTGCGCTGAATTTAAATGTCACTATTGACTGACCATCTGCATCAAAATATTCGACTTTAAACCCCTTAAAATAGGAATTTTAACGACATTATAAACATTAATATATCAGCAACACAACTTTTATCTATGTGAAGATATAGTGGAGTCGACCTGAGGAGAGAATACCGTCGCTCTCCGACGTGTATTGTTGTCAGAGCTTCTCCTTGACTGTTGGCACGGGGCTAGCTCGGTGAGCTTTTAGTGCACGTGCCCCCCCCTCTTAGATACATATCTAGTTGTTTTGAAGTCTCCATGGTATCGGGTTCAGCTGTGCTGGAGCCGGACTTGACAAGTGCTGCAAGAGGCAGATCTGAGGAACGCTGGTTTCTTTACAACTCTGACAGATCAGAGGCGGGATGATGTAACATGCGGATGATGACATGTGTCTGTGATGGACAGAACATCGTGAAATCACTTCAGCCTCGGCAAATATATCTTGTCCTCAAACTAAAGCCGCTCTCACTCGATCATTCCCCCGTCGTTAATGATGCTCCAGCGGAGTCGACGCAAACAACTTTCCCCATCAACCAGAAGCTGTCAGGGTCCTTTTTTTAGTGACAGCTGCAATTTGGCAACCGGCTGTTATGAACCAAAAAATCAATAACCGCTGATTTACAGCAGCTGCTGACTGAACATGTCAACGCATTTCCTATAAAACGTCAACCGTTCCTCTTTGTTTCTTTACCATAACCAGCCTATTGGTAAGGATTTGGTCATATTGAGCTTATCACATTTAATTCCTCTGTTTTGGATATTAGCATCATTTTGATCACTATTCTCTGCCACAAATGACATCCAAAAAAAGCACTAAAATACTGTAAATGCACAGTGAAGTTTGAAGAGGCCACATGCACATAGTGTAATAAAAAAAAGTGCAGACTCAGCTACATACACAGGCAATTATATACATCATAAAGAGACCCCTATACTACACATGTTTACCATGAGAGATGCCAGATGCTGTTCTTTTTCACCTCATTTTTATCGCCTGATGTTTTCAACTTACGGCCAGCACACACACACACACGCGTGCAAACACACACACACACACACACATGCAGGTTATGCAGCCAACACGAGCAGTCAGTCACCTGCCCTGCGTGTCGAGGAGGCGCGCGCGCCCTCTGGAGAAGGCATGCTCATTACAAACTGAGCACCAAACAGATCTGAAATCAGCGCTCTGTGGGGGTTGGAGGAGGAAAACGCTTTGACACTGTGGCATGCTGCCACATCTCTAGGATTACACTCGGCTGCACAGCTCACTCACTCGGAGCACTTTGTTTTTTTTGGGGGGGTGGATGTGTTGGATTTATATGGACACAGAGCAAATGATTGCTTTCAGTTGTTTTACACCCAAAGGCCAAACCCTGGATCAATACCGTAAACAAGCGACCCACTGTACAAATATATCATCCCTGATGCAGAGATGTGCGTGTGTGTGTGTGTGTGTGTGTGTAAGACAGAGCGTGCGCACGCGCGTACACGCGCTCTCACTCATTCACAGAAACGGACTCAAAGTGTGCATTATGGAAAATAGACACATAACACGAGTGGGTGAAGCGAAATAAAATCTGGATACATGCAGCAGATTCACCTTGAAAGTTTAATATCTCAATCACAACCCTGCTGGCTGGAAAGTATTTAACAGTTATGGCATTCATTAATATCTATTCTGATCAAAAAAGATAGAAGAGTAGAGGTTTTATTTGTCAAGTTTGCTACATCACACACACACACACACACACACACACACACAAGAAATATGAATAATGCCTTACCTTCACGCCATAAGTTTGACTGAATCGTTGTTGTTGTGTCCAGGTACCAGCTGTTAAATCCAAGAGCATCGGCAGTGCGCTCCTACGGTATCATTTGCTTTGCACATTTTCATTTTTTTTTTTTTTACTCTTTATAATTTAACGGAGTTGCTGCAGCGCGGCTCGGGAGGCGAGGCATCCGGACACAACGATATATTGAGAGAGCCAACAACAACAAAAATACGCATAAGTACAACAAAAAATAAAAATACAAAAAAAAATCTGCTTTCAATCGTTAAATGTTGTGTTTTTCCCCCCCCGGGAAAACCTCAAATGATTTTCATTCCGTTTCGTTCCTTTTTTTTTGAAGAAGAAGAGAGGCAGAGGGAGTAACTGTACGCGGTCCGTCCGGTGTGTCCAGGAGCTTTACGCGCGGAGTTACCTTCGGTAGTGACGGAGGCAGCAGGAGCGACGCGGCGACTATAAAGAATTAGGGGTGGAAATCCAGGCGGGCGGGGTTATATATCTGTTTAAACCCCGGGCATTTATTTCTCCACCAACGCCATCAGGAGAGACTCCTCGTCGCCTTGTGTTTCTCATTCACCTTCCGTGTATTGCACATCTCCACTTTGCGCCACGCAGCTGCACTTTTTTTTTGCACATTATAGGACGTAAACACATCTAAAAATTTTTTTTAAAAGGCAGGCACGGATGTGGGTGGATGTGAATGAATGCACCCCTGTGATGATGGAATAGACGAGATTTGAAAGAGTTGAGTAATCATGTTAGAGCTGCAGAGTCGATAGCCTCGAGTTACAATCTTGGAACGTTCCACGTGTTTAGTGAAGGTCAACACAACATGAAGGTTGAGTGCAAAGATGGGCGTGGTCTGACGGAGGGTGCCGGATGTATGAATGCAGAACATTTAGGGAAAAGGGGCCTTAAGAACCCCACTTGTTTACACCTTTGGCTTGATTTGGTGGAGCAGCTGGTGGGAGCTCATCACAAGATATTTAACGATGCTTTTTTTTTTACCTTGTGAGTGTGAGTCACCGGGTGTTTACCGTGTCACCTCGGGTGAGCTTCATGAAGACGTTACAGGTGCGTATTTGAGATTAAGATGAAGGCCTGAAATGGGTGTAAACACCATGTAAACAACAGCAAATGTAGAAATGGGATGTTTTTGGACTGCAATTAACTTGTGGAAGCATATTAGAAAAACCCTGAGGACAATCACTGAGGAGCAACGGACCTCGAGTCCCTCATCTCGTTACGCGAGACAATTATTTCAACCGGTAGATTATGAGATGTTTCCTAAAACACCAACTACACTGACCGCCCGCCTCATGCACATGAGGAAAAGTTCCAACCAGGAGCTTCAAGAAAGTAACTTCATTATCTTCGTGACCAACTCTTGACTTTTGAATTCTGAGGCTAGCACACAGCGCTGATCAAATAGGAAGCAGAACTTTGGATTTGAAGTTTGAGTTGCTTCATATAGGATCTTATAGTTATTATGGCTCTAGTTCAAGCACAATGCCTTTGCTGGTTTGGTTGTTCGTGATACAAAGAATGTATAAGTGCAAAGTAACACGAGATATGAAGCGATATTTAATGTGAGATGCATCATTATAGCACATTACATTTCAGTGAGGAAGACTCTCTTTGCACTCCTTTGTCATTCGTAATCTGTCATCCAAAGAGTAAAAACAACTATCATCTGAATGTGGGCGTCACCCTTTAAACAAACCAATTAGATTCGGCACAGATTTCCCTGAAGCCAATCACATCGCTGCTGTCAAATGATTCTGCGTCATCTGACCTCAGCATCACTTCCTCGCACAGTTATCCTACTGCAGGATGGAGACCGATCGCCAAAGACTTTCCGACTATTCAAACGTCATGCAAATGTCATAAATAATTGTTCAATTCCGATAAAGTCTCTCCTGATTAAACTATCTGCGTCACCAATGTCCCTAAAATGTTCATACGTGGGTCAGGGTGCGCACATTCTCCCGTTTTTATAGATAATGTTTCCGTGGGAAGCGGCATACGCCTCTTCCAGGCCACATCTTTCGACACACACACACACACACACACACACACACACACACACACACACACACACACACACACACACAATGGTTATAAAGGAGCACCCAGCTGTGAGTGAACAGACACAATCTTTTGACCTCTGACCTCAGCATCTTTACCTCACACAATGATCCAAATGCAGGATGGAGTCTAATCACCAAAGACTTTCGCACTATTCAAACATTCAAATATCTGCGTCACCAATTTCCTCCTGTCCTTAAAATGTTCATCCGTGGGTCAGGAGTTCCGTACAGGTGCGCACATTCTCTCCCGTCTGTTTGTTTTTCTAATATTTTTCTCCGTGGGAAGCGGCGTACGCCTCTTCCAGGCCACATTTCTTTGGCACACACACACACAATGGTTATAAATGAGCACCCGGTTGTGAATGAACAGACACAAGGACACATGGCACAATCTCTTTATAATTTTTTATGTACGAAGTACGTCAGAAATTGTAACAGTTTAGCTCGACGCCTTCCTTTTTGTATTAGTTGTTTTCATCCGGTCACTAACTATCACGTCATTCCAGATCCTGCTTCCCATCTCGTCAGTCCAGCTCCCCTCACCTGCCTCTGATCACCTCGTTAGTCCCTCATTCCCTTCACCTGGTCCTCACGCCCTTCTCACCTGCAGCCCATCCCCTCGTTAGTCCCTCACTATTTAGCTCCCTCACTTCCACTTGTCCTCTGCCAGATTGTCTAGTGTTTCTCAGACCGAGCCCTTGAGCGTTCCACTGTTTGTTTGGTTATTCGGTCTGTTCCGTTCCTGACAATACTTTCAGCAAAGGATCTTTATCAGCATTATCTGTCTCCTGAGTCGTGCATTTGGGTCCACTCTAATCCCGACGTGACAGAAATTGCACAAGAAGATTTCTTTTCAACTGCCAAATAAAAACCTCACACAAGCCGCTACCCACCTTGACCGTGGAACCGATGTTATAGTCGTGTCTGAACCCCGGAGAGCAGCGCGGTAACCGGAAAGATCCTCAATCAAAATATCGTTATTTTAGAGCTGGAGTTATGTGTCTTCACTGGAATCCAGTAGAGTGTAAATCATGATTTTGTTTACAATATTTTGTATAAAAAAATAAATAAAAAATCCTGCCAGTGTGATCAACATTTGTGAAACTGTTGTTTTAAATCAGCTTCACACACACACACACACCTGCTAATACACAACACAACCAATGGAGCACCTTGTTCTCATTACAAAGAAAGCTCATTGAGACTAGAAGACCATTATTGTTTACTTCATCCATTTGACATGAAGATACAAAACCATAAGCACCGTCAGGAAAACATTGCTGATATGAACAGAAGCCGGTGCTTTATTTGAGGATTTCATATTTCCGTGTTTTACTTCCTCCTCCACGACACAGCAAGGAGGAAAACACAGATTTGAATCCAGGTGTAATTACAGACACCAGGATGCCTGTAATTGCTGGATAACATGCAGATAAATATGTAACAGCAGGATTTATTATATTTAGTGAAGAGCGCAGCGTCAGAAAACTGTTTACACAAATACTTCAGAATTATTTATTTTCCAGATTCCATTGAAATATTTGCACCACCGTGCAGCCTTATGGTACAAATATTAATTATAATACTTACATGCATTCACATTTAAATAGTGAATACTGTTACTTGGAATGACAATTACTGTGAAATTGTGATATTCATATTTTTAATGTAAGTAAAATAATTTGAAATGTTCTCCCACGGGTTAATGGTCGATTCTTTTTTGCATTTGCTGGTGAAAATTAGCATATGGAAAACTATAATATCAACTGGATTAAATGAAGCATCTTGTTCATTATTCTTGCATTCATTTATATTTAATTTATATTTAATTTATCTCGTTGCTGATCGAGGCAGTCGGCCTTTAATTAGAAAATCTCCCCAGAAGAGCCCAAGCGCCAGAGACTCTGAGACTTTATCGCTGCATCTAGGCCTCGAGGACGAGGGGTCATGTGTACATTTCGACACCTAAGCTCACGATGGATGAAATGTCGTCGATTCATAATTATACATCCTGAGTTTTAAAAAAAAATTCCCGTGGGAAGTTGCCCTCTCAAGTAATCGCTGTTCTTGTTTCGCGCCATCTGTTCTTCAAGCAAATAAACCGAATCACAGTTCAGTCTCCTCCCACACACACACACACACACACACACACACAGAAATAACTGAAGACTGCCATAAGCTGAATAAATCTCACCAACTCAGAAGTCGGTGCTAAGTTCATGCTATTCTTCAACCTTGGTTTCCCACTATTATCATTAATTACTATTATTATTACTATTAATTACTTCAGGAATTGGTATTCATTATGAGCTGGTGTGTGGAACGGGGCTGAAGGAGATGGATTGAAGTCTCTCGACACATCCTGTGTACACTCCTCTAAAGGCCCAGGTCTGGAGAAGAAGGCCACTACTGAAGGGCATCCTCTACTCACACACACACAACACACACACACACACATATACTTAATGCATTGAGCAATCCTGAAAGTGAATCATATTTTATGCACTCGCAGTCATCGCTGTAAAATTTGCGTCATCCCATAAAGAGTTTACTGGTTAGCACTAAATAAGCATGTGTGACATCTTGTGCCTGACACTGAGGCGCGTTCCCTCGGTCGCTATTGTGACCATTCAATTCAGTTCATTTTGTATAGCCCAATATGAGAAATTATGAATTAGCCTCAGGGGGCTTTACAATCTGTACACATACGACATCCCTGACCTTTGACCTCACATCGGATCAAGAAAAACTCCTCAAAAAATAGAGAACAAAAACTTTCACAGGGAGAGAAAGTGAAGAACCCTTCAGGAGAGCAACAGCGGAGGATCCCTCTCCAGGATGGACAGAACAATAGATGTCATGTGACCAGAATGAACAGCATTACAGAGTATGACTGAGTGTATGAAGCTCTGGCGGTGCAGAGTCCCCCCCACCCCTTGTTCCTGTAGGAGAAAGAAAGAGAAAGAGACATGGAAAGACAACTCAATCTCTCGAGTTAAACGGTGAAATGAATCACAGCTATAACTAAAGCGACATGTCGCGTCATCAAGTCGGTGAAGCTGATAGAATAAATCACATTTGGACTCTGAAACCCTGAAAGATGCAACGGTCTGGCTGTTTGCTCCTTCTAGATGTACAAACAACTGATTCACGGCGGACGCTGCTCACCTGTGTCTGGTGGACTCAGCACCGGGGAGGCTGTCGCTCCTCCCTGAGCTCATTAGGGGCAACACAGACATCTGCTTAGAAGGTGCATCTCAGCATCTATTACGAGATGAATTGGGTCTTAACGGGCTAATATCGTTCCCACCGGGGGGACATTTTTGTGTCGAGTGTTAAAAATGGACGAGTCCACAGAATTGTGTGAAATACATACAACCGTGAACCGTGTCACTCCTGCCTGGTGGGCACGTGAATGTTTATTTTTCCTATTTTTGGGAGTTTTTCCTGATCCGATGTGAGGTCAAAGGTCAGGGATGTCGTATGTGGACAGATTGTAATGCCCTCTGAGGCACATTCATAATTTGTGATATTGGGCTGTATGAAATAAACTGAATTAAATCGAATTGTTATTTGCAGTCGTGTTGTGTGAGAAGGCAAATCTTCGATTTTAACATTTCTGACCGATGACACAAACAAAACTGAGGAAAATCGTTTCTCTATTTTCAACGATTACGTCGCGTTAAGTCGTAACACGTGAGTTTTAAATTGACACGTAGGGAAGTTGTCAAGTCGGCAGACAAACACATTGTTTGTTTTTGTCACGGTGCTATTAGAGTGGACCCAAAAGCACGACTCAGACAGGAGTAACAAAGAATACTGTCTTTGGTTGGAAACAGGCTGGGTCAAAACCGGGAGATCAGGCCAAGAAGCAAACAAGTCCAAAAAGGGGCGGGGCAGAGAATCAGAGGTCAGAACAGGCAGGTCAGAAATATACTCTAATAACGCTGGAGAACTTGGCACGAAAACACAAGACAATCTGGCAGAGGACAAGTGGAAGTGAGGGAGCTAAATAGTGAGGGACTAATGAGGGGATGGGCTGCAGGTGAGAAGGGCGTGAGGACCAGGTGAAGGGAATGAGGGACTAACGAGGTGATCAGAGGCAGGTGAGGGGAGTTGGACTGACGAGATGGGAAGCAGGATCTGGAATGACGTGATAGTTAGTGAGACAGGATGAAAACAACTTCTACAAAAAGGAAGGCGTGGAGCTAAACTGTTACAGTTTTGGTCTTTTTACGGGAATATGTGGTCAAGAAGAAACATACAACGCTAACTTATCCTTTCACAACAACACCATGTGAGAGTGACTGGATAACTCACTCTGTCTTCCTCCCATCGCAGATGCTACTCGGCCCGGAAAAAGATACAATGACAGAGCTAAAACTAAAGTATAGAAATAGTGAGAGTCACTTTAATAAATGTATGACTGTGTATGTCTAGATATACAGCAGAGGTAGCCAACGCGGTGCCCATGGGGCGACCGGGTGACACGCCCGCAAGGCGTGTTCTAAAAATAGTCGACGTTGAGCTCCTTCCAAAAAGAAGAAAATGTCAATAAAATTGAAGAAAAAAACATAACTATATCTTTCCTTCGCAGTAATAGAAGCTGATTCAGCTTCTATACGCTCATATGTATTAATTTATTCCATAAGCTACTATTTCCCGTGCTATGTGTGACTTAACGGTGCTCATTGCAGTGTTCATGGGAACTTTCCATCTAGTTCTATTGTTCCATCGTATCAGATGGAGGTAGAGAGGGACGCAGCAGCAGGAGGAGGAGGAGGAGGAGGTGGAGGAAGAGAGAAACAGAGATGTTCCTGAGTGAAAGGTAAATAATTGATGATAGAAATATATTTTTGAAAATCTTATCTGTTCCAGTTCTGCTGCTTCATGACGCACACGTTTTTGTTGTTGTTGTATTATCCGTGAAGGGAATCGGATGCAAATTGTCAGAACATTGGAAAACAGAGGCGGAGAGAACAGAACACAGTGTGTTGAACTGCGAGGCTCAAGGTCACGGCAGCGGGAGGACAGGGTGACACGGCGGAGTTGTCTTCTTTGCATTCTCCAAAACAAGCCGGTCGGCCTCGCGGCTGCGTAGCGAGAAGTGTCCTTCGGGCCGTGAATGCGTATCAGGATGATTTAATGTCTCCGGTTCCTTCTGTTTGGAACTGATTGCAAACTGATTACAAACATAGAAAGCGCTTTGCTCCCTGCAGTCTGGAGCGACTACACACACGATGCCGAGTGGAACCAAATAAGCTGTTTACAGTTTGATTGATTCCAAAATCAATTCCCCCTTTTTTTCTTTTCACAAATGCCTGGATTGTGCTTGTTTATTTGTGCAAGCAAACCACTTTGTGTATTCCGTGTCACCTTCCCCTAATTGTATTTAACCCTCCTGTTATACTAACATATTTTACACCCCAGCAATTAAAACCTCCAGAAAATTATTAGAATTAATATTGTTTCCCAAGTTTAAGTGTGAGGTACTTTATGTTTGTTTGTTGACTACCTAAATAGCCCTTTTAATATATAAAAAAGTTGATATTTCTTATATGTTTGACACAGTGAAAAACAGCCTGGGGTCAAATTGACCCCAAAGAACACCGACGTTAAACATTGAATGGGGTCAAATTGACCCTAAATGTAACAGGAGGGTTAAATGGCGGGACATAGGTGGAATCTGATGGCTGTATAAATATATAGATAGACACATACGCGGCTGTATGTGAGGAAATGAATGGAAATACGTCAGATGCGAGTGGAAGGTTAAATTACAGCTGAACGTCAAGGTAGAGTCAAGAAGGCTTTTCTACAGATAAACGGCATTTTAAATTCAAACCGCTAAAAAAAGAGTAAATATTCCGATCTCGTGCACCACATTAATGTTAAGGGTAACAATGCTGAGGCGTGTGAGGGGCATTATGGGATGTATTGTGCAGCAGGATGGAGCATCGTCTCCCTTCAGATGCCTCACTGGTGGCGTATACCACGAAGGGAGCCGTGTCCTCTTCCCACAGGACTTTTAGTTGCCACCCTTCTCTCACCCGTGTTTATTAATAGCTCATAACGGGAGTTCATTCACAGTTTCTATACATTTCATCATCATCTCTTCCTCAGCGTGCCTCAATTAAAAATAAGCAGGACTATTTTAGCTGCAGTGTGTCAGCGTTCTTAAAGGGATAGTTTGACTTGATTTCAGGAGCTGGCTTATTGGCTTCCTCGGCAATTGCAGATCTATTGATATCGTGTTAATAATACACATATGATAATGTGGTGTAAAAATAAAAAAATGCAGTCAATTAAATGATCGATGAATTTGACTGACATTATCAAAACAAATTATGTTCTATTGCAATCATTTTGTTACTGTTATATTGACATTCAGAACAGCTGTTTCCAGGCATAATGCTAAAAATAAACACAATAAAATTAATAATTATTAAATATTATTTATTTTAAATTATTTGTATTATTTTTGTATTGTTTAAAAAATATGTATATATAGCGTCTTTGTGTATTTAGAAAAGCGCAATATAAGTTTGAATTATTATTATTATTATTTTGATATATATATTTATATATGTGTGTATGTATACATGTGTATGTATATATGTATATATATATATATATGTGTGCATTGATCTTGACATCTAACTCTAAGCTAATAAGTATTAATCATATTGTATTGCATATTCAAGCAGACACATGCAGCCACTAATGCTATTATGTTTAATAACTATTTAAGCTTAACTGACACATTGGATCCCTCTTTGGCTCCAACATCCCTCCCCCAACCTCTCTCTCTCTTTCTCTCTCTTTCTCTCTCTCACTTTGATTACAGGAATAACAGGAGACTCTGCGTAATCAGAGCCCCCGCTCAAGAGTCTCCACCCTCCCAGTTTCCACCGATCATTGCTCTCTTCCATCCATCATTCCACACTCTCTTCATCTCTTCATCCCTTACCCTATATCCCTTCATCCTATGACCCTCATCTCTTCATTCCTTACACAACATCCCTTACCCTGTATCTCTTCATCCTCCGACCCTTGTCCTTTCATCCCCTACCCCGATCTCGTATACCCTTCATCCCTTCAACACACAACTCTCATCCCTTCCTCCCTCAGCCACCTTTGGCTCCCGTGAGTGCATCCCTCTCACTTCAACATGCAATAAACCGTTTGAAACCCCGTATTGTGGAGAATACTTAATATTTTAGCACAAAACCACTCCACAAGCGTGTCCTCTTTGACCTTGAGAATTAGCCGTGAACCTTTGCACCCGTCACACTGTTACAGCTGCTGATGCCTCTGCTGCTGCAGCCCACGCATGTAGAGAACCACATCCACACGGCATCTATTGTCTCACCTTTTCCACTGGGACTGTGTTGAACCCATCCCCCATGTTCTTCTTCTCAGAGCCACAGAGTGTTCCCCCTGAGCCGTAACCACACAACACTCGAGCCTGCTGTGCAATCGGAAGGTGACGATGAAAAAGAAACGGATATCAAGAAACACAGTGTGAAGCAAAATGGCATAAAAAAGTGAAGAAAGGTCGAAGCTTTGTTATATCACTTAATAATGTATTCATCTTTCACCAATTTCAAGTAAAAGCTTGTTTAGTATTCAAGGTGTGCGCCACATGGATACATCTGAATGCAACATATAGCGCAGGTTTCTGAATGTCATCATCTTTTTCCTTCTTTTTAGGGAAGTGCAAACGTACAGTAAACCATTTATCCAGAATCTCAATTTTAAAGTTGTTTCCTGCAGTAATGTCTTATTGTAACTGCCGTCTAATGCCTATTATTGACTCGTGATTTTTTGAAACTCTGCCTGAAAAAAGCTAGATTTTCTTTTACGGCTGCAGTCGCTGAGGAACTTATGCCGGCAAGTGTTTTGCAACAGTTTGTTATTGTTTTTATATTTGTAATTGTTTGTCAAGGGACTACAGATGCAAATTAGCTGTATAGCTACACTCTGGTACAGAGCATCACATGGTGACATTTATGTTTTAACTGTACATGGTACCTTATAAATAAAGATAATAAAAAAAAAAAATAAACATACGGTCCCAACGACAATGATTAAAACCAAAATGCCTCAAACGTTAGTCACTGTAACAGGTTGATGGCTGCCACCAGTAGGGTTCTCCCCCAAGCACCAAAGGATGAGCATACAGGACGGACACACACACACACACACACACACACACACAGATTGGTCTCAGCTGGTGCTCATTAACAATCAGGCACCAGCTGAGGCCAATTAGACACAGTTCCCTGAACCCCCTTTGTGTCCGAGCCTGAACACCCCCCCTCTGCCACAGTCACGTGAAAGTAAATTTAAAAAATTGAAGAAGCTTAATTAACTTAATTAACCCCAGCTGAGGTTCAACAAAGGTTAAAAGCGAGTCGGCTCCTGCACTTGGCGCCGCTTGACGAAGAGGGCCACGTCGGGATTAACATGTTTCGGGTATTCCGAAAAAAGTTTGGACCGTCGAGGAAAAGGAAGAAACAAAACAAACAAGGCAAAGAAAGGAAAGAAGTGTGCACGGATGAAGGAGGCAGCGGGAGCTGAAGAGCCCTCAGTACCAAGAGGATGAGGATCTTTATTCTAAAGAAGCCAACTCGACATATAATTGGGAGAGTGTGAGAGCCCGAGAAGTATGTTCGGTGATGTGTGGAGGTTTTCCTCCGAGTAAGAGAGAGGAGAGAGGAGAGAGGAGATAAGTACGGTCAAGATGGAGACCTGAAGGTACCAAAGTGCAACAAACACTGGATGGAGAGTCGGCGGAATAAGGAAGATAACAGTCGGACTCTATCGCTGCTGCTCCGTCCGGTAAACTGTGAGCAGCACGACAATTCATCTAAGTCACCGAGAGCTGCGGGGGGGCATCCGCTGCTCCGGGATTCAAACGGCCGACATGAGGAACGAGGCTCGGCGAGGGCGGCGGACGGATATAGTTTGAGAGATGGATGCCTGAAGCAAAGATCAAAAGGGATGTGCGTTCACACTGTGCCAACTTCATTTGCCGGATGAGCGGGGTGTACTAGCTTTAGACCGCCACCACCCCAACAAAAAAAGAGATAGAATTGCATTAAAATCTGTCATTACGCCGCTTTTTTGTTGCATCGATCCCGTGGAATTGGCATGCGGCGCGCGGCGCGGCACGTTCAGGCACATTCCATTCCGGTCTGAGAACGTGCGTGTTACAGGTTCGCCTCGGGGTGCGGACAGAACAGTTATGGGGCCCGGTAGTGGATACTGAAAAAAGGCTATTATAGACGGAGACCCCTTGATCCGCCGGGAGTTTCCACTGTTCGAACAAATAATACTTTGCAGTCTCAAGGTCGCTGGTGATGGATGGAAGAAATAATCAAATGTGGAAGAGGAGTTTTATCGGAGGGGCTTTGAAGTTGCCTTTTGATGGAGCCGAGCGGAGTAACTAAGTACTTCTGCTGTGGAGTAAGAATAATAAGTAGTTTACTATCTTGTAATAAGCTATTAATACATTAGATATTCCTTTATTAGTCCCTTAGTGGGGAAATTGCAGGATTACAGAAACAGGTGCAAATTAGTGTGCAGTAGTAAAATAACAATTTAAAAAATTTAAACAAACAGTAAGAACAATTTTAAAAATAGCAATATTACATATACAGACGGAATAAAATATATACAAAAATTATATGAATTTTAAGAAACACATCACACTGAACATGTGATACTGAATCTCAACGGCCCTCACAGATTGTAAGGGAAATACATTCTAAACTTATTCTATATATCTGTCCTCTTTTTCCTTTTTAGTAAGTTAATTTATTTTGTGAAAAAATGTGCAAACATACAGTAAAACATTTCTCCCGAAATCTCAATTTGAACGTTGTTACCTCCAGTAATGTCTCCTTCTATGTCCACGCTAATGCCCTTTTTTGTTTTTACTATTATCAAATAAGCTATTAATATGAGTTTTAAGTAACTCACACTGACCATCTGATCGGAGAAACATATTCGAAACATATTCTATTTAATTTATTGCACATTCTTTTCACACATAAGATCCTTTGGCCTTTATCGCTTGGCCTTCTCTAATTAGCTACGAGCGGATCCGTCCCCGCTTCAGCTAAATATTTGATCTCTCAGCAAAGGTCACAGGAGAGCTTCTTTATAGTATATATAATATTTTTTATGTATTTATCACTCCAATTAACAAAGCCAGGCACTGTGACCAAAACTTTTTATTATTTCATTATTTTAAGAAGAAGAAAAAAAGAGAAAGGGATTTTATGAATGTGTCATTGATCAACAACCACATGAAAGATGGAGAGCTGAGTGTCTAGAACACGTCTGACACGTGTCGCAGCGACATGACAGGAAGTGTAACCGAAGCCGCCGCTGTACGTGTCAAAGGATTTTTTTTTTCTGCGACTAAGAGTAACGGCTGCAAATTACCGGTTTCAGACGTTTCTTTAAGTTCAATGACGAGCGGCGAGACGTTGATTTGGCGAAACGAACCCAGCGGGAAGTGTTTAATGAGCCCGAGGCAACATTCAACAAGTTAAACAAATCCATCTTTATAGAATATTTAGCATATAGTTGTAGTGTAAATTAAGCCCCTCCCATCAGACCTTCCACCAATCAGATCTTCCTGCTTCCCTAAGATGTTGTCTTGTTCTTGGGGTGTCTATGGACCGAGCTTACCGAAAGAATCTGGCACATAATCTACTCTGGTTGGGTCAAGATGACCTTTTTCAGAACCCGCTAGTCACTTGTGGGAAGTTTTTGATGCAGTTTATTTATTACCTTCGCATTGAAAATGCGGAAGGTTATGTTTTGATCGCTGTGTATTTATTTATTTATTTATTTGTATGCGTGTTATTCGCATAACACAAAAAGTATTAAACCGAATCGCATGAAATTCGGTGGGATGATTGGTTATTATCCGGGGACCATTTGATTAGATTTTGGGATCGATCGGGTCAAAGGTCAAGGTCATGAACAGGTCAAAATCTTCTTTTTATCATAGCGCAGTCAATTTGTATCCAATTGGCATGCAACTAATGCCAACATGTTCATAACTCAATGCCCAATCTTGTGATATGCGAAGGTATGCGCTCTACCGAGTGCCCGTTCTAGTTCCTTCTATTATCGCACGAATCCCCCTTTCTAGGAAACATCTGGTACACAACCAAGCATCACAGCGAGTTACATCATTGTTTCTCCTGGCTAACTCTAAAGCCGCGTTCACACCAAAAGTGGCGGGAAATTTCGCGAGGGGCGGGGCTTATCTCAGTGGCTCGTCTCCATGGAAACAGTTATCATTTTCGCCATCCACCACAGAAAAGCTAACCGCTAGTTCTGCTTTATACTTGTTGAGGACATCCCATAAATGTCGGAACATCTAAGGCCCTCGTGTTTGTGTTCATAACATTATTGTCATATATATACATATATATAAATAAATATACATATGTATAAATATTTGCTACGGCCAATTCACGACAAACGCGGCGCACAAAGAAAATGTGTGTATATTGCAACCACTCACGTGTGTACGTTGACGTTGCTCATGGGACTTTGTTTGGGAGTTCAAACTGGGTGGATTTTCTCCTTCCACGGCCAGGGGTCGGGCCCCCTGGCTCATTCGCCTCCTCGCCCCGCAGCAGTGTGCAAAGAAACATTCTCCTCATCTGCATTTCTTCTTCGGATTATTCATTGCCGGATAAAATGTCCTACGCCGTGAGCTGTATTTACACAAGGAGTCTGCATGAGGAGTCTCCTTGAGGAGTCCCCCTGAGGAGTCCCCTTGAGGAGTCTCCTTGAGGAGTCTGCATGATGAGTCTCACTGAGGAGTCTGCATGAGGAGTCCCCTTGAGGAGTCTGCATGATGAGTCTCCCTGAGGAGTCTCCTTGAAGAGTCTCCTTGAGGAGTCTGCATGATGAGTCTCCCTGAGGAGTCTGCATGAGGAGTCTGCATGAGGAGTCCCCTTGAGGAGTCTGCATGAGGAGTCTCCCTGAGGAGTCTGCATGAGGAGTCTGCATGAGGAGTCTCCTTGAGGAGTCCCCTTGAGGAGTCTGCATGAGAAGTCTCCCTGAGGAATCTCCCTGAGGAGTCTTCTTGAGGAGTCCCCTTGAGGAGTCTTCTTGAGGAGTCCCCTTGAGGAGTCTGCATGAGGAGTCTACTTGAGGAGTCTCCCTGAGGAGTCTCCTTGAGGAATCTCCCTGAGGAGTCTTCTTGAGGAGTCCCCTTGAGGAGTGCATGAGGAGTCCCCTTGAGGAGTCTGCATGAGGAGTCTCCTTGAGGAATCTCCCTGAGGAGTCTCCTTGAGGAATCTCCCTGAGGAGTCTTCTTGAGGAGTCTTCTTGAGGAGTCCCCTTGAGGAGTCCCCTTGAGGAGTCCCCTTGAGGAGTCTTCTTGAGGAGTCCGCATGAGGAGTCTGCATGAGGAGTCTCCCTGAGGAGTCTGCATGATGAGTCTCCCTGAGGAGTCTGCATGAGGAGTCCCCTTGAGGAGTCCCCTTGAGGAGTCTTCTTGAGGAGTCTCCTTGAGGAGTCCCCTTGAGGAGTCTGCATGAGGAGTCTGCATGAGGAGTCTCCCTGAGGAGTCTTCTTGAGGAGTCTGCATGAGGAGTCCCCTTGAGGAGTCTGCATGAGGAGTCTGCATGAGGAGTCTCCCTGAGGAGTCTTCTTGAGGAGTCTGCATGAGGAGTCTCCTTGAGGAGTCTCCTCTGACTCATCCTCAGGGAACCTATACTGCTGGTATTTGTCCATGGAGCTTGTCATCTTCAAAAACTGTCATGCCGTCTCTTTCTCTCTCTCTCTCTCCGCCTCATTCTAGTCTTTCTTCTGATCTCTCTTTCTCCCCTCTCACTTCCTTACGTGTCACTCTTATCTTTGAGCAGAAAGTTGTCTTTTTGTGTCTCGTCTTCCTCTCTCTTCCTCCTCCGTGTGATGGAAATTAACCTTTTCCGATCTCCCTTTAGAGAAAAAACAAATTCAATGTGGAAAACACTTAATTTCTTCAAGTATTTATTCAATAGAAACTTGGAATAATTCAATTAAATGACCAGAGCTCCACCCCCACAAACAATTTGGAGATCTGATCCAGAAAAACATCCAGAAAGTGCGACATAGTCTTAAAACAATCATCATTATTGATGAAGCGTTTGCCCCTCCTCCCTCTCTTCCTCCTTCCTCCTTCCTCCTCGCATACCTGATAGAGATGGAGAGAAAGACACCTGCCACTGCAATAATAAGAATAAAAAGACTAATGATACATTTTCCACCACACTCCTTATCCTCTTCTTCCTTCCATCTTCATGCCACCTCTATATAGCACTGCACTTTATAGAAGAGATAAGATAATCCTTTATGAGTCCCTCAGTGGGGACATTGCAGGATTACAGGAAAAAGGTGATGGGAGGAGAATGGTAGGGTGAGATAAGAAGATGGGTTGGGAAAGAGGCCGAGGGAGGAATGAAAAAGAGACAAAGTATGGAGGCTGGGGGATGCCATGAATAATATGAAACGACACCGCGGGGGAAAGATCTGAAGTACCCCGCTGACTCCAGAGCTGCCGGGGAATACGTGGCGAGAAAAAAAGAAGGCTTTTTTATTCAAGTATTTATTCAGTTGTAATCACCGCGGCATTCCGCGGGGAGTGTCAACAACTTTATGTTTGAAATATTTTTTCTTGCAGCAGGTTGAATGATCTGGAGGACTCAAAATGACTTAAGTATAAATAAATGAATGCATGAATAAATATAGGAATAAATAAATAAATGCTTAAATAAATGTATAAATAAATAAATAAATGCTTAAATAAATGTATACATAAATAAATAAATGTATAAATAAATACAGGAATGAATAAATATAAGTTATAAATCAAGAGGACATCATTAAATAAATTAATTTCTACATTTCTGTATTTCTTCATTTATTTATTTCTCTATTTATGTGTCCACACGTATTTCTTCATTTATTTATGTGTGACATTTACGTGTCCGTATATTCAAATGAGCTGGGGCGGTCGCCTGCTCTCTCCATCCATCTGTGATAGTGCCATTTGATTGCCGTGTGTGTGCGTGCGTGTGTGTGTGTGTCGCTGTGTATTTACGAGTGCGTGTGGTGTGTGTGTATCGGCGTCTGCTGGAACAGAAGTCCTCTGTGTTTAACGTGTTATTGACTGTCACTCAGTGGGACCTTCACCCACCATCACAAGCCATTACCGTAGTGGCTCATCACATGTCACACGATGGAGGAAGAGTCCGCGCCACTGGATTTCAAGGGCAACAGATATTTATGTTCTGTGTCTCGGACATGGATGTTTTTTTTTATTCGGTCAATTTTAACATCATTTTCTTTTGCTTTGTGTGTTTTTAAGTTGCGAGTCTTCTTGTTGTGAGTCAATGTCTACGAGTCTCCTGAATGAGGATATTCATTATTTCTTACTATAAATTGTTTGTGCACCCATTGGAAAGTGTAAATATTGTACAAACATTGTATATATATATTCTTATGTTGTTGTTTTTTGTGTGTGACTTTCTGCCTCTCGAGACTACAGATGAAAAAATAGCCTCTTGGCTAAAAACTGGCACATTTACAGATTTTTTTATTATTAATGTGCACTGACTGTCCCTTATCAAATAAACCAATGAAAGAAAAAAGAAGAAAATAATATGAGCAGTCATCCTCCGATGCAAGAAATATGAGAAAACCTCAAGAGGGAGCAGATAAATACTGCCGAAGAAATAACCGCTCGGCAATCATCTCATCTGAGGGGGAAACATACTCAGTTTGCGCATCTGGTATTTAATATATAAACATGTGTTATCAGGCATATTTCACATATGGAATAAAAGAAGGACATTGAATCAGCAGAATATATATATATCCATATATAAATATATACAATCAATATATAAATATATATAAACATATAAATATATAATATATATATATACATTATATATATATATACAATCGATATGTATATACATATATAAAATCAATATATAAATATATATATATATATATTATATATATATATCAATATATATATATGTATAAATAAATATATGTAGGTACATATGTAGGAATGCTAATTAGCATGCGCTTCTGCGGACTACAAATTCTAATAATAATGATAACGCATTATTTTGTAAAGAATCTCAGAGTGCAGCACAAATTCTCAGCTAATGAGTTCATGGGGCTGCCTGGTGGGGCCTGGTGGGGCCCGGAGGTTCGACCCCTGATCCTGGGGCGGTCCTTCTGTGTGTGGTTTGCATGTGGCAGCGTGGGTTCCCTCCGCGGTTCTCCGTCCACTCCACCCCCCTCAGTCCAAAGACATCCGGCTCAGGTTAATTGGACTATAAATTGTCCCGTAAGTGTGAATGTCCGCCTCAATGTCAGCTGGGATCGGCTCTCCATCGCCCCGGGACCATGAATAGGATAAGCGGATTATGGAATAAGTTCATATGTTGCTGAGGTCAAACATATGAAGTAAAACGTTAATTATGCGAATGATGTGGCTTTCTCTTTTTTGTATTACCACTGCAAAGTTATTTCAAAAAAATCTGTGCAAGTAAGTGGTAATGATTATAAAAGACTTTGTCATGCCTGTTAAAAAAGTGAATGGCTCTATTTTCTTAACAACGTGAAGTTAAATAGGTTACTTTGCTTTAATATAGATTGTAACTTTATATAAACAAAAATAAAAATAAAATACAGCGTCGTGCTGGGGATCAGACATCGGCATCAGGTCAGAGTGTCACAGGGTGGAGGAAACCGGCCGAAGTCCAGGTACCGTGAGACAAAAAGCTTCTTTCACTGAGGAAAAGTCCAAATCAAATTCATCGAGAAAATATATTTTTTTCAACAATTTTTTATTATATATATATATATATATATATATGTATGTATTAAAAAATTAAAATAAAATAATATATGTATATATATGTATATACATATGTATTTATATGTATATATATATATATATATATATATATATATATACACGACACCTGCGGGTGAAACCGCAGGTGTAGGGCTTGAACAATCAGGGAGCCAGAGGAGTGTCTGAGGGCAGACGAAGGGAATAGCCAATCACTGGGGAGACTCACACAGAACTAACAGGGTGTTACACAGAGTGGATACAAAGTGTGTCTCTTGCTGCTTGACACCCAATGTCAGGAGGAGGCAGGATTCCCATTCCTCACCCAGGAGGCGGCGGCAGCCTCGACTACTTCCTGCTGGCTTTGTGTATCATTTGCAACCCTGTATCACAAAAATTACGTTCCCCCAGACCTAAAATGCAATTTGCAGTTACGTTTGACTGAAACGTATTTCTCTCCAAATTACGTTTGACTGAAACGTATTTCTCTCCAGATTACGTTTGTATTTGACGTATTATAATTACAAATACGTCTCTGATCAACGTATCTTTGCCGTTTGTTATCTCTCTTTTCTACAATGCTGTTATGAATTGTAAAAAGTGTCCTCTAGTCTTATATTTATTATGATGTTATATGTTGTTTCGCCTGCGTATTCTGACAGCAATAAGCGTTGTAACGGATCATATGAATTGGCGTGAAGACTTACTGCTGGTGACTCTCCTTTATTTTCTTTCTTTAGGTGACAATACATGAATTAAAACTCGTACACTATCACCACCTTAACAGAGTTAGTCCCATACGGGTCAAATCAACTTTTAAACTTGTTATAAAATGCGCATCTGTTTGATGAGAAGTTAACATGCCTGTAAATAACCCCATGAAGGGTTTATTGTTTTGACTGTTTGGCATTTTCCTTATTGATTTTGATGTATGCCTTTTATATTGTATTGTTTGAATAAATATAGACGTTTTATACTACTTCCGCTTAACAGACAAATCGGACTTTTATTTTGAAAGGTTAAAAGGAAGCGCACTTTTTTTTTAGGTTAAAATGCGAACTTTATGGTATAGATTACGGACAGATGCGCATTTTATAACAAGTTTAATAGTTGATTTGACACGTATGGGACTAACTCTGTTAAGGTGGTGATAGTGTACGAGTTTTAATTAATGTATTGTCACCTAATGAAAGAAAATAAAGGAGAGTCACCAGCAGTAAGTCTTCACGCCAATTCATATATGATCCGTTACAACGCTTATTGCTGTCATAATACGCAGGCGAAACAACATATAACATAATAATAAATATAAGACTAGAGGACGCTTTTTACAATTCATAACAGCATTGTAGAAAAGAGAGATAACAAACGGCAAAGATACGTTGATCAGAGACGTATTTGTAATTATAATACGTCAAATACAAACGTAATCTGGAGAGAAATACGTTTCAGTCAAACGTAATTTGGAGAGAAATACGTTTCAGTCAAACGTAACTGCAAATTGCATTTTAGGTCTGGGGGAACGTAATTTTTGTGATACAGGGTTGATCATTTGACCTCTGCAGCTTATCTCGAATGCTGCAGCCCTTCTGGTATTAAAGTGTACCAAGTATGACTCAAATCCACACCGGTACTTGGCTCAATCCCATCCGACATTCAGGGCCATGGTCAAGCAAGTGTGCATTTTGGTCAACACACACACACACACACACACACACACACACACACACACACAAACTCTGCCGCCGCCAAATCGTCTGTCTCGTAAAAAGTGACACACAGGAGGATAGAGCACGGCCGCGCAATGACGGGCTGCCTCGGAAAGAGGGTGTCAATCTGAGAGAGATCAAATCAATCACGACACAAATGATGGACGACGTCGTTGCCGTGAGACAAATCCGCCGGGTTGCCGAGATTTTAAGCTTCGGCAACCGAAGACGTTTAACCCTTCTGTTACCTTTAGGGTCAATTTGACCCCATTCAATGTTTAACGTCGGTGTTCTTTGGGGTCAATTTGACCCCAGGCTGTTTTTCACTGTGTCAAACATATAAGAAATATCAACTTTTTTATATATTTAAAGGGCTATTTAGGTAGTCAACAAACAAACATAAAGTACCTCACACTTAAACTTGGGAAACAATATTAATTCTAATAATTTTCTGGAGGTTTTAATTGCTGGGGTCAAATGGACCCCGAGGGTAAAATATGTTAGTAAATGTTAAGGGAAGGTTTCGGGACCAAAATTCCCAGAATGCAACTGAAGCTACAATCGATGTTTATGAGGATGAAATGGGAAGTGATCCAACATGCGTTGTCGGGTGAAATACCGGCGCTGCTTCTGGCACAACTTCAAGCGAGTTGTTGAATTCCTGTAAGATGCGTTGCTCATGAGCACATTACAGTGTTACTTGGCAACCGGGGGGATGATATGCAACAGCTTACGGCCTCGCCATCGCTTCCTCTCAAGCGTCAGTGATGTTGAACCTGTGCCCAGCTCCTCAGCTGCTCGGTCTCGCTCTCCAACATTAAGGCTACCGACACCCCCCCGACACACACATTTTTTCTCTCCCCCTCCCTTCCCATGACCTTCCCTTCCCTGCTTGGCTTCTCTCGTCATGTCTTGTCTGTCTCTATACTGGAGAGACTCTCTACGCATCGCTCTTCGAACTAAAAACCATGGACGTAATCAACTGGTCCTTAAACGCAATTGACACCATCTTCTCGACGTCCTGCTGGGACGAATGTTGCTGGATACACGATGGACGCGTGGGCGAAGTGGCGGGTCTTGTGCCTAGCACCACTCTCCGTGGAGGACGTAGAAGACATCTACCTATTCGGAACTATGATTACAGGATTTCTGCTGTTTGGATTTGGCGCTGCCCTGGCTTATCGGAAAATTAAGGAAACGGTGACAGCTGTAAAAAGCCCCCTAAGGCTGCCCGACATGATTGACGCGTTGGGTAGAGTTGTTGGCACTCAGACTGTGGCATTAAACCGCCAGAATGATAACATCGTGGAGAAGCTGACGGCTCTGCAAATGAAAGTGGATCGATTTGAAATCCTATTGGCAAACGGGAGGAAGATGGAGGAATAGTGGTTGCGCAAAATTGAAATGCAGCTACTGGAAGACCAAACAATCCCAATCTTATCTGCTTTCGGCTCCCTTACCAGGACGGGCCTTGGCCAAGGCCGTTACTGGAACAACAACTCCCCCGAAGATCACTGAAGTGAGAATCTCTCCCCTTCCCCCTATCCACAGACACCTGTGGTTGTTTTCTCCCCAGGACCTTTCAAGGCTATCTCCATGGCAACGACCATCTTGCGGACTGAGAACTTTGTCTGTTGTGGCCTGGGGGAGGACGACATACCAGAACACGCACACACGAACTTTCAATAATACTGATTTGCATTCACTACCCCCCTCCCCCCATCCCACGCCTTCGCCTGCTTTAACCCCCAGTGTGACCGGACGGGGCTGTGGCTGGCGCTGCTGTGTTGGCGCCGGACCGGCTGGCTGCTTGTCGGTGCTGGTTACCTTCTGCCCCCAATGGATGGGCTTAGATCACCCAGTTGTTGGATTACCTCCCCTCCCCCCTTCCTACTCGTTGCAAGTCATGTCTAAAATGTATGTGCTTATGTGCTAAGGTGTTTTTTTCCTGCTCCCACACTGTACCCCTCTCGGGGCATAGTCGGGGGGTTGGTGTTTTTTCTCGCCTTCTTCCCTCATGTTATGCTGTAATCTTTCATCCACCCTTTCTTGTAATTTCGATGCTTTTGTACCTGTACTCTGGCAAACGACAAATAAATATATCAATCAATCAATCAAAAACACACACAGCCGCTTCTTCAAAGCTGTTGGCAATCAAGCAAGTCCATTAAGAAGAAGACCTGCGCTACCTCAATTAAGTTTATTATGTATAGCCCGATATCACAAATTACGAATTATTCTCAGAGGGCTTTACAATCTGTACGCATACGACATCCCTGACCTTTGACCTCACATTAGATTAGTAAAAACTCCAAAGAAATATAAAAAAAATCTTTCTGGGGTAAAAAAGTGAAGAACCCTTCAGGAGAGCAACAGAGGAGGATCCCTCTCCAGGATGGATGGAACAATAGATGTCATGTGACCAGAATGAAGCGTTACAGAGTCACATAAACACATTCAATAAGTATGACAGGGTGTATGAATAGTTGCTAGTAGGCTTGGACCACGATCCAGACCTCCATGATCCATGAGACAGATGGAGGTAGAGAGGAGGAATGGGGGGGGGGGGGAGCATGGCAGGAGGCATCAGACACAGCCAAATGGACCCTCTGAGACGTGAAGTCACAGAGACTCCGTGGAGGAAGAAGAGTTAATAATGTGCGATGAAGAGATGTAAATCCATCCATAAGGAGAGAAGAGGAGAGAGGTGCTCAGTGTATCCTAAACGTCCCCCAGCAGCCTATCAGCCTATAGCAGCATCTCTAGGGGCGGGGCTAGTGCAAATGCCTGTTTGTAGTTCTAAAAACCTCAGGTCTATACATTTTAATCTGTCCTTTTTTTAGCATTTTGTTTACGTCAAAGCTTTCCACAATTTCCAAGTGAACCTAATTTATTTTCAATTCAGCATTATGTGCACAAACTGGCAGAAGATCAATAAACTTGGGAAACAATTGGCTTCCCATGACGACGATAAGAAATGACTGACACGCGCATATGTGAGTTTTTTTCTTCTTTTCTTTCTTTTCCGAAAGACATTCAGTTCAGTCCAGCGACGCTCATATCTGCTTCTTTATTTTTGAATTGAGGAGAGAAAAGTACACAGCATAATTCATTACAGCATTTATTGTTTCAATAAAGATTGAAACAATAAAAGCTCCCTCATAACATAACTCATTTTCCCCTCAGGAAAATACATTTAACGCTGGACAAATGTGTGTGTGTGTGTGTGTGTGTAAGTGTAAGTGTAAGTGTGTACGTGTACGTGCATGCATGTTTCCATCACTCTCAATTAAGTCAGCCTTTTTCACCAGGAAACCATTTTATTTAAAGACAAATACTTAGACCTTTAAGGAAATTAATTGCTCTTTTAGAACAAGTCACTTATTAAAATTGAATTCCCTCTGAATCACTTAGTGATATACTGTAAATATTCAATACCGGTCATATTCATATTTGACGAGATAAACCTGAAAGTCTAAATAAGTCCTTCGTCCTAATTAATATGAAGTTACTGATCCACTGATGCTCTCTGTGGCTGTGTAATAATAACGAGTTGGTATTCACATTTCTCTAAAGACGTAAATGTGTTTATATTTCTATATATACATTTTCATCTCATCAATTCAAATCATCGTCTTCGTGTAAAATGCATATACTTGTAACCGTGGTGTCATTGGTTGTAAGCAGCTGAAAAGCAATTTGTTTACTATGATGGGGAAAAAGCTTTTCTTCAGTCAAGGTCTGTTCTAGTATTCAATCACACCTTTTCATCCGCGGTTTCCACGGTTGCGCAACGCGTAACTCGATCCAAGACGACCGAGATCAAATTCACCTGCTTACGTGATTTTAATGGTGCAGTGTAGGTCAAATTCACGAGGGACAGTGAACGTGATATCCACTGCAGAGTGGTGCGGCAGCAAAGGGCTGTTAGGGGAGAATTTTAGTGTGTGTTTGTGTGTGTGTGCGTGTGTGTCTGTGTGTGTGTATGTGTGTGTTGGGAGGAGAGACAATAGTCATGATGCCGTCTGTTGTCTTTCTGGCCTGCTGCACCATTAAAGGTTTTTAGATTCAACATTATCATTTAAACTCCATCTCAATCATTCCTGTTTAAACTGGCATTTGGCTTTTTTAAATAGTCTGTATCCTGCTTTTTTAAATGATCTTCTTGGTTTATTTATTTTTACTGCACCATCTTTTACTGTGGGTTGTACTTGTTGCTCTTTTAACTGTTGAAATGTGTAAAATATAAGTGTAAAATATAAATGAACTTTCATTTTTAATGACTTACTTATTAAAAATATATAGTATAAACCAATCGAAATACGCATACTTTTTGGTTCTGTTGGCACCATTTATGGTTCCACAAAGAACCTTTCAAACCAGGGTTCTTTAAAGAACCATTTCCTTAAATAATTGTTCAAAGAACCTATAAAGGTGTCTCAAAGAACCTTAAAAAATGTTCTTTAAGGCACCATTTCTGGTTCCACAAAGAACCTTTAAAACCAGGGTTCTTTAAAGAACCATTTCCCTAAATAGTTCTTTAAAGAACCTATAAGGTTGTTTCGAAGAACCTTTACAAAATGGTTCTTTGAGGCACCATTTCAGGTTTTAGAAAGAACCTTTCTGTAAGGTCCTGTTGTGTGTCTACTCGGTGTCTACTCTGTCTACTCGGTGTCTTCTCTGTCTTCTCTGTCTCCTGTCTCCTTGATTGGTTCATTCCCTTCACCTGCCCTCAGCCACTCTTGTCTCGTTAGTGTCTGATGTCGTACACCTGTGTTTCCCCCCCTATATATTGTGTCAGTCTTTCCTCTGTCTCCTGCTGGATTGTCGTCTATAGTTCTGTGTCCTTTTCCCGTCGTCCTGTCCCTATTCCTGATTCTGCCTGTTTCGACCCTGCCTGCCCTGAACCCTGATTCTCTGCCTGCCTCTTTTTGGACCTTGTTTTTTTTGGAAACGTTTGCCTCGTTAAATAGCGTCTTTTGTTGTTCACGTTGAGTCCTGCCTGTTTCTCTGCGCATGAGCTCCTGCACCTCGCTACCCGTGACGTCAGGCGTGACACTTTCAAACCAGGGTTCTTTAAAGAACCATTTCCTTAACCCTCCTGTTACCTTTAGGGTCAATTTGACCCCATTCAATGTCTAATGTCGGTGTTCCTTGGGGTCAATTTGACCCCAGGCTGTTTTTCACTGTGTCAAACATATAAGAAATATCAACTTTTTTATATATTTAAAGGGCTATTTAGGTAGTCAACAAACATAAAGTACCTCACACTTAAACTTGGGAAATGATATTAATTCTAATAATTTTCTGGAGGTTTTAATTGCTGGGGTCAAATTGACCCCGAGGGTAAAATATGTTAGTAAATGTGAAGGTAACAGGACGGTTAAATAGTTCTAATAGTGCCTCAAACTAAAAAATGGTTCTTCAGTAGGTGATGGTTCTTCCTAGAACCACAAGGCCTTTTAAACGAACCATTATTTTTCTGTGTGTATATATGTTGCTCTTCGCAATTATTCGTTATTACATCCGTTTAACTTCTCCTCTGCCAGATCGATGACATCATCAGAGTACAAGACGATGCTGTGAATTACGTGAATAATATTAACTCGCACAAAATATGATCTTCCACTTCACAGAGGATTCCCCAGCTGATAAAAGCACATGTCCTGTGCCCTCTGTATTAATTGGTCCCAGAGGAATTGTGGAAAGGAGGTTTTAACTTTGGATTTATCGTTGAAAAAAGTCTCTCCCGCCCTGCATGAGCAGAGCAGCTGTTATATGTCACCGCTCATCTAGAACCTCGTCTTCCACAGACGTGATGGGGTTGATGGAGGTGTTTAATTAATTGAGTTTTCATCCCCCCATCGATAGCAAAATAAGACGTGGTGGTCGTGGGACGCGAGTTATCGCTCCTAACGAGGGCCCGTTATCGAGGCGTGTGTTATTCCTGGAGGAAACGGCATTCATCAGACCCGGCTGCCGCGCACAAGAGATGAAGAACCGAGCTTTTAAAAGATTCTCTTTTCCCAATGATCGTTATTATTACACAATAATAATAATAAAAGAACCTTGTCAATCGTTTTGGCAATGTTTCATTATCAGTGACTCGTCACCATGGAAACCATGACAAGCCAAAGAACCGGATTGGTTCTTGTTGGCACCTTTGGAAGACGGAAAAGTTCTAGAACCTCCAGAGAAGATTATTGATGGAACGCCATAGAAGGATTCTCTGTAGAACCTCTCCTATAGGGGTTCATGAGCAGAACCTTTCACATTTGGTCCGAGATAGAACCACCTGAGTGGGTTCTTGTTAGCACCCTTGGAAGAGGGAAAAGTTCTGTCTAGAACCTCCAGAGAAGATTATTGATGGAACGGCATCGAAGGATTCTCTGTAGAACCTCTCCTGAGGGTTCGTGGGTGGAACCTTTCACACATGGTTCTAGGTAGAACTCTTTGAAAACTGTTGAAAATGGGTTTGATGAAGACGAGCCAAAGAACCGTCGTGGCTTCTAGTTACCACCTTTAGACAAATGGTTCTAGATGGAACCCTCTGAATCAGCGACTCCTCACCCTGGAAACCATGTTTGCAGTTAGCGACAGGCAAAAAAAATATTATTTTAATCTAATCAAGGCAGAGGAAAGCCGAGTTATCAGATTAATTACTGCTCCCCTCAGGCACAGTTACCGACTTGAATTGAGAGGCAGCCTGCGTTGTAATGGTTCTAAAAGGGCTTCCCGATTGTTTCGTTTTGTGTGGATCGCCACAGGTGTGGCTAAACACACAGACCCGTGATTTAACACTTCTCTGGTGAGGACCAGAGAATCGTGTTCATTACACTGAACAATGTGAGCGCGACGCCATCGCAGCTCCATCCTCTCAGAGCAAATTGGAGAGAGAGAGGAAGACAGTATGCGTTCGGTTGAGCGACATGGCAGATGTCAGCCGAGCCAAGATGTCAGCGTGAGGGGCCTGATGGTCGACTGCGGGCGACCTCGCACATCGTTACAGGCCTCGCCAAGTTCAAGTGTTTCAACGGCGAGTTCAGGCGAGTCACACTGTGTTGAGCTGGCCGACGGCGGCCCGGTGCAGCGGCGTAGCAGAGCGGCGAGGCGAACCGGTGGTCTGTCTGACGGACTGCGCAGGTCGACAGCTGAAAACAACGCTGAAAGACGTTGTACATCCCCTCCTATCCATAAGACATCTTTTCTGTAAAAGCGGCTACAGCAAGTGGCCCGGTGATCTTCAAGAAAGGAGAGGACATTCTGATTCACAGAAATGGTACGAAATTCACATACACGTACACAACAGGCTTTATTATTTTACACACGGTAGATAATGATGTGAAATGTGATGACCAAGTTAAAGGGTGTCTTGATTTACAAACGTGGCATGAAGTATTGGGTCACTGTAACTATGAGGATGTGTTGAAGTTGCCACCTGTTGCCGAGGGCATGCAAATTAAAGGGCAACCAGTAAACCTCCACACTGTGATGTATGTATTCAGGGCAAATTTGTGCAGACCATAAATAGAAAGCCTGATGCTAGAGCTACAGAGCCACTAGGGCTGGTCCACACAGATTTGGCAGGACCAATATCCCCAGAGTCCAGAGAGGGTTTAAGTATACACTGTCGTTTACTGATGATTTTTCCAGTGCTGTATTTGTGTATTTCCTTAAAATAAGAGTGACACAGTGCAAGGCACTGAGCGGTTTCTGGCGATGTAACGCCTTATGGCAAATTAAGCGTTTGCGATCAGATAATGGTACAGAGTACACTGCTAAGAGTTTCAAATCTTTAATGGTTAAAAATGCTATTAGGCACGAGACCTCAGCTCGTATTCTCCACATCAAAATGGAACGGCTGAGCGAAATTGGCGCACACTTTTTGATATGGCAAGATGCATGTTAATTGATAGTGGCCTACCAAAAGGTCTGTGGCCGTATGCTGTACAGACAGCAGCAGTGATTAGAAACCGTTGTTTCAACAAGCGAACAAAGCAAACACCAGTACAGGCGTTGACTGGGAGACAACACAACCTGTCCAAAATGCAAAAGTTTGGCTCACAGTGTTTTGCTTATGTTCAAGAAAAAACTTGACCCAAGGGGTGTAGAAGGTGTTTTTGTTGGGTATGACAAAACCAGTCCAGCATACCTTATCTATTTTCCTGACAGCGAGAAGGTGCAGAGAAATAGATTAGTCAAGTTTGTTTCTCAGCCTGGGGTTGAGCAACAGACTCAGACTAATGTTGATGCTGATGATGATGATCTGACGGTAGAATACAGAGCAGATAGATTCAGGCAGAATGCAATCCCAGTCCTTGAGACTGAAGAGGTTCCAGTCATTGGGACTGAGGAGAGTAGCCAACCGAGAGCAGTTGAAGTTAAGCATGAGCCTAGAACTTACCCTTCTAGAGTGAGAAGGAAGCCATTTTACCTACGTGACAATGTTTCTCAGTCTGCTGGAAAAATGGACCAGGTCCAAAGTAACATTGATTACTGTTATAAAGTCATTTGCGACATACCTGTAACTTTTGAAGAGCCATGAGCTCAGACAAATCAAAAGAGTGGGTTAGTGCCATGGATGAAGAAATGCAGTCTCTTAAAGCAAATAACACATTTACTCTAACCAACTTGCCTCCGGGTAAGAAAGCAGTGGGGGGTAGATGGGTTTATGCTCTAAACAAAAACAGTGATGGGTCTGAGAGATACAAGGCCAGGTATGTGGCAAAGGGTTACAGTCAAACATTGGGAGTTGACTACAAGGAGACATTTTCTCCTACTGCTAACCTGACTAGTGTCAGAGTGTTGATGCAGAAAGCAGCACAGGAAGACTTGATTTTGCACCAGATGGATGTCAAAACGGCCTACTTAAATGCACCGATAGACTGTGAGATCTACATGGAACAACCAGAGGTTCACGAGGTGAAATCTAGCACCAATGAAAAGTTGGTCTGTAAGCTAGAACGCTCATTGTATGGGCTAAAACAATCGGGCAGAATGTGGAACAAAGTGTTGCATGATTATCTCACAAAATCATTTTGTGCGCAAAATCAAGCCGACAATTGTGTTTACACAAGAGAAACGGAACACGACAAGGTGTTAATGGTGATCTGGGTTGACGATTTGATCATTGCTGCAAGTGATGAGAATGCGCTAAAGTCTGTGAAAGCGATGCTTGCATCCAGGTTCCAAATGAAAGATTTGGGAAGACTGACATTTTCTGGGTATTGATTTCAACCAGTTTGATAACTGTGTGAAAATGTCACAAGCAAAGTATGTTGACAAAATCCTGGAAAGATTTGACATGCAGGATTGCAAACCAAGGTCTACACCTTGTGAACAAAAACTAAACTACACTGATGGTGCCGACATGATGATAGACGTCAGAAAGTATAGAGAGGTAGTCGGTAGCCTCATCTATTTGTCTGTTTGTACGAGACCTGATTTAAGTTTTGTAGTAAGCAAGCTGTCACAGTACTTTTCAGAGCCAACTGATGAGCAATGGGTTACAGTTAAACATGTTCTCCGGTATCTTAAAGGTACAATGGACAAAGGGTTGTGTTACACAAAATGTGATACTTTAGGTCTACAAGCATACAGTGACGCAGATTGGGCAGCTGACAATGATAGACGCAGTACCACTGGTTATTGTGTGAGCCTAACAAAACATGGCACACTGGTTTCCTGGAAAACCAAAAAGCAGCCCACTGTCCACTTGTGAGGCAGAGTATATGGCTTTAGTAGCCACAATTCAAGAGTGCCTGTATCTGAAACAGCTTCTTGAAGGTCTTGATAAACAAAAGTATCCACAACCTAAGGTTTTGTCGAAAGGAGGTACTGGATTTATCGTTGAAAAAGGATCCTGCATGAGCAGAGATGTAAGCATATTGACATCAAGTATCATTTCCACAGGTGATGGGGTTGATGGAGGTGTTTAATTAATTGAGTTTTCATGTCCTATCTGAGGAAAATAAGATGGTGATGACAAAGCTCTACCAAATTTAAGTTAAATAAGTTTGACGAATTTATTCCTGGAAAATGATGTACTGAACAGACTTATGAACTTCACAAAGAGATGAAGAACCGAGGTTTTAAAGATGCTCTCAATGATCGTTATTATTACAATAATAATTAAAAGACCTTGTCAATCGTTTTGGCAATGTTTCATTATCAGTGACTCGTCACCATGGAAACTATGACAAGCCAAAGAACCTGATTGGTTCTTGTTGGCACCTGTGGAAGACGGAAAAGTTCTGGAACCTCCAGAGAAGATTATTGATGGAACGCCATAGAAGGATTCTCTGTAGAACCTCTCCTATAGGGGTTCATGAGCAGAACCTTTCACATTTGGTCCGAGATAGAACCACCTGAGTGGTTCCTGTTACACCAAGTTCTGTCTAGAACCTCCAGAGAAGATTATTGTTGGCATATTCTCTGTAGAACCTCTCCTATGGGTTCGTGGGTGGAACCTTTCACACATGGTTCTAGGTAGAACTCTTTGAAAACAAAAATGGGTTTGATGAAGACGAGCCAAAGAACCGTCGTGGCTTCTAGTTACCACCTTTAGACAAATGGTTCTAGATGGAACCCTCTGAATCAGCGACTCCTCACCCTGGAAACCATGTTTGCAGTTAGCGACAGGCAAAACTAAATATTTTAATCTAATGGACCGAGTTATTGATTAATTACCGGCTCCCCCCCTCAGGCACAGTTACCGTTGAATTGAGAGGCAGCCTGCGTTGTAATGTTCTGGCTTTTGTTTCGTTTTGTGTGGATGCGCCACAGGTGTGGCTAAACACACAGACCCGTGATTTAACACTTCTCTGGTGAGGCCAGGTGTTCATTACACTAACAATGGAGCGGCGACGTCATCGCAGCTCCATCCTCTCATCGCAAATTGGAGAGAGAGAAGAAGAAAAAATCACAGCTCCCTCAGTCACCGGCTCGCTTTCGAGGCCTGACTTGTAAATGGTCTTTTTATTTAAGGACTCCTCTTTTGTCTCCGCTAATCAAAGATGCCTCTTGTTTTGAAATGCAGGGGGAGGGAGGGAGGGATGATGGTTGGGACAAAATATGGATGGGAGAGAGAATAGGTGAAGGTATACAGAGAAAGGGTTCCTGTTTAATTCATGTATCCCACGTTTTTTTCTTTTTCACACAGCTGGGGATGTGGATGTCTTTTTTTTTGGTGTTGTTGGTATCAACCCAGTAACACAAACACTGCAAAGGCTTGGTGAGTGATGTACTTGGGAACACACACACACGGGGATAAAGGAAACCTCTCATATGTGCTGCAACATTTGACCAAAGCTATAGAGAATAATAAACACACACCTGCGTTCTCATATTGCACACAGTGGATGTTGTTGATTCTACACTCACAGGTCCGCTTGCATCTGTTTGCATTGGATTTGAAGAAAAATCAAATGTACAAGTCAAGCTTCGAGGCTACTAGGGATGAAAAAGAAACACCAGATATCACCCATCTGTGAGGAAGCGGCAAGAAGACTCAAGTGAGATACAGTATGTGCACAATAAAAATGAAATGTCAGATACAAGAGCTGAGGAAACTGAAATACCAGAAAGAACTATTCTGTTGAAAAGCAGCGTTGACAGATTACATGACAGTAAATAAACATTCCTGAGATTGTTTACGATCCATATCATCTCTCTTCACTCAGGAATGACTGGAAGTCTATAATCAATTCATTAAGAAGGTCCAGGATATGTTGAGCCAACAGCCCTGGGCTTTTATTTCTTTAAAAACAAGGTTTCCAAACGGGTTCTTCCTGAAGGGCTGAGGTAACCAATTGCTTCTGACTTTGACTTCTAACTGGCTGTTCAAAGAAAACACCAATAATCCAGTTCTTGGTAGAACTCTTGGAAGACGGAAAATGTCTGGCTAGAACCTCCAGAAGATTGATTTGGGATGGCATGAAGAAGAGTTCTCTGAAGTGAACCTAGTGGTGGGAACCTTTCACATGGAGTTAGCCAGAATCATCTGAATTTCAGGTGGAACCTTTCTGAAAGGTTCAACGGGTTCTTCTGAGCCAAGTCAAAGAACTGAGTCGGTTCTTGTTAGCACTCTTGGAAGATGGAAAAGGTCTGGCTAGAACCTCCAGAGAAGATTATTGATGGAATGCCATAGAAGGAATCTCTGTAGAACCTCATCTAAATCGAAACCTCTGAATGGGTTCCAGGTGGAACCTTTACAAAGGGTTAAACAACGGGTTCTATGAAGACAAACCAAAGAACTCGATTGGTTCTTTTTACTCTTTGAACATGGAAACATTCTGTCTCGAACCTTCCAGAGAAGATTATTGATGGAACGCCATAGAAGGATCCTCTATAGAACCTCTCCTATAAGGGTTCGTGAGTGGAACCTTTGAGACAGAACCCTCTGAAAAATAAAATGTACAAATTGTCCTACTTCTAACAAAATGAAGCTTCGAGGCTTTCAGGGATAACAATAAATACCAGATTAGAAAAGAGATGAAACGTTTGAGAAATCTTCTCTGCATATTTCACCCGTCTTGTGTGGAACCGGCAAGAAGACTTAATAAGTGAGATATGTGCACAATGAAAAATTAAATGTCAGAAAGCGGAGCTGCGAAACCGAAATACCTCACAGAACAATTGTGTTAAAAAGCAGCGTTGACAGATTACATGACAGTAAATAAACATTCCTGAGACCGCCGGAGCCAGGAGATGCACTCTATTTGTCAACACATCTCTACCTCTTTGCTCTCTTTTATGCCAATGACACCTCGGGGGGGATGACAACACCTCCGTAACAGCAAGGTTGATATACTTATACAGACACTGAGGAATAATTCACATCGTCCTATGTCAGATTATGCTAAATTGAACTAGAAAGGTTCTCCAGAGATACTTCAAAGTTGTTCAGGTGCAATTTAACAGCCGACAACGACCCTATAAATACTTTGAGTGATGTGTTGTGCCAGCAGGTTTCTCTTTCCCATAATAAGCTTTGACTTTGGAGAACGTATAGAGGGGAAAGGTTAATCTCTAATTAAATATAGACAAATTAATATGGGCTGTTGCGAAATGAAAATCAACGCCGGGCAGAACCACTTATTTCTATTCAAAAAACCAAACTAAAAATAATTAATTATTCTTAGAGAGCTGTCTGGAGATGATTGTCCCAGCATGGCCGGTAGTTTTAAATATATTTTTTTGTTGTGTTTTTTAATATATTTTTCAGATTTTCTTCTTTTTATAAAAAGTGTTTATGTAAGTTAAAAGAAAGAGTTTGATATTTTGGGGAAATACACAGACTTGACAATAACTAAAGATCAATTCCACTCTTATGCTTGTTTATTCAGACCTCAGCCAGGTTAGTGTAGCTTAGCATAAAGACTGCAGAGGAATAGATAGAACCCCCTGAGGGTTCTTGTTAGCAACCTTGGAAGAGGGAAAAGTTCTGTCTAGAACCTCCAGAGAAGAGTATTGATGGAACGGCATAGAACCTCTCGGCGTTCGTGAGTGTAACCTTTCACACATGGTTCTAGATAGAACCCTCTGGATGGGTTCTAGGTGGAACCTTTACAAAGGGTTCAATAACGGTTCAATGAAAACAAGCTAAAGAACCGGATTGGTTCTTGTTGGCACTCTTGGAAGAGGGAAAAGTTCTGTCTAGAACCTCCAGAGAAGAGTATTGATGGAAAGGCATAGAACCTCTCGGCGTTCGTGAGTGTAACCTTTCACACATGGTTCTAGATAGAACCCTCTGGATGGGTTCTAGGTGGAACCTTTACAAAGGGTTCAATAACGGGTTCAATGAAAACAAGCTAAAGAACCGGATTGGTTCTTGTTGGCACTCTTGGAAGACGGAAAAGTTCTGTCTAGAAGCTTCCAGAGAAGATTATTGATGGAAAACCATAGAAGGATTCTCTGTAGAACCTCGTGAGTGGAACCTTTCACATATGGTTCTAGATGGAACACTCTGAATGGGTTCCAGGTGGAATTATTACAAAGGGTTCCACCCAGAACAAAATGGGTTGGATGAAGACAAGCCAAAGAACCAAATTGGTTCTAGTTACCGCCTTTAGAAGTCTGGAAATATGAAACGTGTGAAGATTTAAATGCACGAGTGGGCAGCTCGTGCTCATCTCAGAAAAAGCTCCCCTGACAGAACGATTCGGTTCCTGAGCCTCTACTGGAAACGTGTGGGTTGGTCTCAGAAACCGAAATAAATGGAAATCAGCAGACGGAATAATCACTGTGGAAACAGCTTCTCAGCTTGATGGGATACCAACGCTCTGAAGATCTCGACTGAAAGTGAACGCCCCTCAGGAGGAGGGTGGAGGAGAGTGGAGGAAGGTGGACGAGAGTGGAGAAGGATGGGGAGAGAAGAGTAGGATGGGGGAGAGTGGAGGATGGTGGAGGAGGGTGGAGGAGAGTGGGGGATGATGGAGGAGGGCAGCAATGAGGGAGAATTGCAGGTGTCTCGGTAAACAGGCCGTGATTCGGTGAAGGAAGGACCCGGCCTCCGTGACTCGGTATTCCATCGATCTAAAACTCTTTCATGCTTCAAACAGAACTCCGATGTGATTATTGATCACCAGCAATCGATGAGGAGTTTCTGGAAGACTGCAATCTGATTGATTTATGGCGGTATGCTGAATAATCTCCGACCAACCCGATCGATAACTCGATAACAAGCAGAATGTGTGTGAGATACGAGCGTCGTTAGCCGCCGTCAGAGAGGAAGAGCATTTCCTCATCACACAGTTTTTGCCACGTTTTTATGAGTGCGCTCGGAGACGCGCTTCGCATTTATGAATCTTCTTTTTGATGTCGCGTCAACGTGTGATGACATCATGTGTTTACACCAAGGGGAGACAGAGACCCTCCAGAGACGATGCACGCTGTGCGCCGCACGTTACATAACTGATGCTTTAAGGTCAGGATGTGTGATGGAAGAGTGAGAAGAAAAATAGCAACACAAATGGTGGTTATGATTTTATATACATCGGTTCACATATTGTTGTTGTGTATTTTATTCAGTCAATCATTGCAATACAAGAAACAAATATTCTATATAATATACAAAACAGAAAGACTGAAAAGATCAATGTAGAAGCAAAAAATGCTTATATATTCCTATCATAAATTATTATAATCAAATAAATCAGAAAATGTATATAAAATAAAGAGAAATAATAAAGAAAAGAAAACAATTATATACATACATACATATATATGTATGTATATATATACGTCTTCCATATACATATGTTTCATATGGGTTAGGGTTGAGATATATATATATAATAAATAAAAAGGTGTTGTTCTGTGTGTGCAGACTGCTTTGTCAGTGGGATATTGATCCGACTGTCGCTCGAGGCATATTATGTGATTAGCTTTATTTTCATTTGTGAGCAAAAGAAAACAAAGTGTTATTATACCACTATTACACACGTTTGGTGTGACATGTTACCGGAGCACACGGGGGAGGCAAGATGTTTTAAATTTAACGTATATTAATAGTATATAGGCCACATTACTGGGTTGTATCCTTCGGGAGGACCCATTGCAGAGAGAGAGAGAGAGAGAGAGAGAGAGAGAGAGAGAGAGAGAGAGAGAGAGAGAGAGAGAGAGAGAGAGAGAGAGAGAGAGAGAGAGAGAGAGAGAGAGAGAGAGAGAGAGAGAGAGAGAGAGAGAGAGAGAGAGAGAGAGAGAGAGAGAAATGGTTCTTCATGGGTTCTTTAAAAGGCATCACCTTTGAGATACCTTTATAGGTTATTTGAAGAACTCTTTTAAGAAATCCTTCTTGAGAGAACCCTGGTTTGAAAGGTTCTTTGTGGAACCAGAAATGGTTCTTCTATGGCATCACTCCGAAGAACCATTTTCGGTTCCAGATGGCACCTTCATCTTTACACTTCTGACTGTAACATCTGAGGTTTGTTTGTATGCATTCCTTCTGTCCATCAAGCCTCTATTAGCAAAGCATGCTGGGTAACCGGGTGGCATCTATATTTATTTGATGGATAGTAGCTAATAAACAACTCTGCATTTTGTTTGTACGACTGTGCATAAATGAGTGCGTGTGTCGACCGGCATGGTAATGTCTTTGTCAGGGCAATCTACCTTGCTACAGGCAATGTCCGTTGCTATAACAACAGCCGTGGCTATATCTGTCGCTGCCGGTCACGGCTAGTTAAAAGTGCAGAATGTTCATCACATCTCTCTGACCGTGACAGTCTTATCCTCTTTTCTCCCTCTTCCCCGTCCCCCCCTTTCTCTGTCATCCACCTTGTTGTCTCTGCTCATATTTAATATAAAACTATGTCCTCAGCATCTGTTGGACCACAGGTGTCAAACACAAGGCCCGCCACGTCATTTTTATGTGCAGCCCCTAACGGCTTGAAAGACATTTGAAACCTTTCCAGGAACCTTCAAAGTAAAAGCACAGGATATTTTTCTTACATTTCTTCAAGAAAAATATCAAATAGTATCTATTTTGAAGCAACCTTCAAAATAAGAGCACATGATATTTTTCTTATTTCAAGAAAAATATATTGTGCTTTTATTGTGAAGGTTTCAAATTAAATAGATTGATGTTATAATATTAGAGAAATCTTCTCGTGTACCATATTTTTACACTGGAATAAACAATAATCAAATGCAAAGAGTTATTTAACAATGTTTGGAAGTAGTTTATAGAGTTTATATATTTCAGTTACAACCCTTTGAGGGCGACCATGATGATGACGGTGAAAATGATTCATTAGTACCATTTAAACTCCATCTCAAAACAGTGTTTACACTGGCATTTGGTTGATTTAAATATTCTCTGGCCTGCTTTTTATCTTCTCTGTATATTTATTCTATTGAACCATCTTTTAAAGTCTATTTTACTTTTTGCTCTTTTGCCTGGTCAGTTATTGAAAAATTGTTTTTAATTGACTACTGTACTGCACTTTGATACTTTGTCTGTGATAAGTGTAAAATATAAATACACTTTACTTACTTATGAAAAATATATCGTAGAAACAAATCGAAATAAGCATTCTTTTTTCTTTATTTTTTCTTTATCCTTGTGCAACTTCAATAACACTTAACACTCAAACAGAAGTAATAACTTTTGAACATAGAATATGGAATGCATTGCATTTAATAGTTCAGAAAGGAGCTCACTCATACATATCCGTAATTGGAAAAAAAGCAGCGTGTTATGATTGGATCAGAAATAATATACATATTTCTACATAGCGGCGCACACAACACCAGCAGAATATATTTTAGATCAGATTATAGATTTATACCTAATGACCTCGAGATGAATATATATATCGACTCATATCGAGAGACCTAATACAACATAGAGGTCTCTATATGTTCCATAACATTGTGGTTTTCAGAGACGCACACTGCAAAAAATGGGAATAAATACACATCCATACAGTATAAAAACTAATTAAAAAGACATAGGCCAGAACAAATATGACTGACCTGAAAATCCAAGCATGGTCTATAAAATTGTAATGAAACTAAATTAACCAGAACAACATATTTGATATTTAAGTTGTGTACAACAGCCAGGAGGACAGTTTATTTCATCTTTTATCTCATTTATAGGTTATAAGAGACACCACTAACGAAGTAAATATTCAGTATATATATATATCTATATATATATACATACACATAAATATATGTTTACTCTGGCAGGTCCAAGTGAAGCATGGCTGGTATTTATCTGATAATAAGTGCAGGTGTTTGTTCTTTAACCTGCCGTATTTGAGAAAACACTTCATTTCAGATGCCTGAAGGAAGAAAAGATGACACAAAGGAAGAAAAAAAACAAAGAATGTGAGGAAAGGAGGAGTAAAAATTAGCACTCCAGGTCAGTTGGATTCCCGCGGCCGCCTGGAAGCGACGACGCCTTTATAGCAGCGAAGACGAGCTCGTGGACTTTATGCCTTTAACTGCCAATCGAAGGTCCATCGTGATTGGTTAGTGTCTAAAAAAAGAGCAGAGAGCATGTTCAATCATACTTGACATGGAATTATTAATTTTATAAATAACCAGTGTATACACACAATATGCTGTGGAGAACTTAAAATGTCTTAAGTATAAATAAATAAATATATGCACGAATAAATACAGGAATAAATAAATGTCCTGTTTAACAATGAAGTTCCTACCGCACATTTGCATACATTACACATAAATGTCACGCATAAATAAATGAAGAAATATGTGTGGACACATAAAAGAGACAGAAATAAATGAAGATATACAGAAATGTAGAAATAGATTTATTTAATGATGTCCTGTTTAGGTATAACCTTTTATTTATTTGTACATTTATTTAAGCATTTATTTATTTCTGTATTTATACATTTATATATTCTTGTATTTATTTATACATTTATTCCTGTATTTATTTATTTATACATTTATTTCAGCATTCATTTATTTATTCTTGTATTTATTTATTTACTTATACATTTATTTATTTATTCCTGTATTTATTCATGCATTTATTTATTTATACTTAAGACATTTTAAGTCCTCCATAATATACGACCTCAACATAAATCTAACTCACATAAACAACTGTGTCCTTTAGGATTATTATAGCTCGGGAACCTAACTTCATATACATTCAAAAGTCATACAAATTAGATCGCTATAATGTATTAATTTTAAATGCATTTCAGTGCCTCGAGGGGACTGTTTTGAATTGCATGTACACAAAATTGTGTTTTATATGATACTCCTAGTACATTGAATGGAGAAGAGAACGAACAGGGGGACTAGTGATCAGGTGACACTTCCAAAAAAGTGTCGAAAAGGAACGAGCAAGAGGAGAAACACACACACACACACACACAGCGACAGGACTGATGAGTTATGAGTCAGAGAGTGAGGACACACGAGAGGGGTGATGTCACCGATCGGTATCGGGTTGAGACGGTCACACATAAAATACCAGCTTTTATTCGGTAACGGGAGCGGCCGCGTGGTCTTTCTGCTCAGAGGGAATGGCTAGGTAGTCTGTCCTGCAGGCAGATTGGTATAAAACAAAAAACACACTTTCTATTACCATGAACCATAAAGTAGTGGCGGTTGAGGGTTTGAACACGACACGATTCCGTTGTGGGCGTTGGGGAGCCGATGAGCCGCGTCATCGGGGAGAAGCCCCGCCCTCGGACCGAGTGTAAGAGAACGTCTACACACTGGGAAAGAACACACAGCGGGACGGTAACACGTGAACACTGGTGTGACCCCGTCGACATGTTTGCTCTCCTGAAGGTTTCTCCCTGATCCGATGTGAGGTCAAAGGTCAGGGATGTCTGTGTGTACAGGTGTTAAAGCCCTCTTTAAGCCAATTAGCACTTCAGTGGCACTTAGTTATGGTAGTACTCTTGGTAGTACTTTTGGTATTACTTATAGTATTACTTATGGTATTACTTATAGTATTACTTATGGTAGTACTTATGGTAGTACTTTTGGTATTACTCATAGTAGTACTTATGATATTACTTATAGTATTACTTATGGTAGTACTTATAGTATTACTTATGTTATTACTTATGTTATTACTTATGGTAGTACTTATGATATTACTTATAGTATTACTTATGATATTACTTATAGTATTACTTATGTTATTACTCATAGTATTACCTACAGTATTACTTATAGTAGTACTTATAGTATTACTCATGGTATTACTCATAGTATTACTTATGGTATTTTTTTAGTTTGACTTTCTTGAAGAAATGTTACTTTCTGTATTCTTGTTCTTCTTTGTCCTCGTGGTTGAATTCACTTACTGTGAGTCGCTGTGGATAAAAGCATCTGCTGAATGACATGTGATGTCATGTAATATGACATGTCATGTGATGTAATGATGATCTGAGCCACCGTGCATCACAATGTAACCGTACCATATTCCCGTCTCCTGCGTCTCCATCGAGCCCCCAACAGCCTCTCAGAGGGCGTATATTTTCTTACTGGGAGCTGTGGTGTCATGCGGGTCAATAACGGCCACAAGTCATTCACTCTTCCCACTGCAGCAGCTGATTAGGTTCACAGAGTTACGCACATATCGATCGCCTGATGCTTTAAATTAATGTTTGATTTGATCATTGATCAATGGACTTAAATCTTTAAATGCTGATTCCTACTTTAAAAAGTTTTAATTGACGTTTACATTTTCTTTGATTGATTGTTCTGTCTATGAAATGGAAGATAAATACTGATAAATGCTGACCCCAACTTCCAAGAGCAAGTATATACATATACACATACATCACATCTTATTTGGGCTGATCAACCATTAATACCTTGAAATTGTTAATGGAATTGTATTTGTACATTGTAATTTTGTCAATTTTGTTGATGTTTCTTTACTTCACACGTTTGCAACTTAAAGTTTCCTTAATTATTTCCAAAGACTTTACAGTAGAAGTCTTTATTTTCTCCAGTTAAATAATTTCAATTAATTAACTTCTCTAGCCTAGGGTAACAAATCTAGTATTAAATTCAAAATTAATTAAGTTTAAATTAAAAAAAAGTAATAAATTATTTTGCTTTCAAGGAAATTCCTGTCCTTAAATTTTTTTGTAAAAATACACATTTATTATTTAGAAACTTTAGAAAGTAACACTATAGTATAACTTTATAATGTTTCTTTATTAAGTCGTGTTGTGTTTGTGAATCAGGATTAATCGCCCCGCCAACCTGCAATAATTGAATAAGCACATTGTGCTCCGAGGTCCTTCTGTTCGGGACATAAATTGATTTTTTTTAAAGTTGACAACCGCGGAATAGGTTCCACCACTGATGTAAAAAAAGCTGTTCAGGAAGAAAAAAAAGAGCAGTCAGCAGCGCTCCGAACGATACAGGCAGTAAGAGGACAGATTGATGCAGTGGAGCCTCTATTGACTCGTTTCTGAATCATTGCTTATTATCATGTAATAAGCAAACACCGGGCATACGACCGTATTTGGCAGACGCTGTCTTGGTGATTCTTCATTTATATCAGTGGAAATCAAACTTCACTATTACTCGCGTGCCCAATGCCCCCCCCCCAAACAATAGTTTGAAAGGTTCTTTGTGGAACCAGAAATTGTGCCTTAAAGAACCATTTTTTAAGGTTCTTAGAAATACCTTAATAGGTTATTTGAAGAACTCTTTAAGGAAATAGTTCTTTCAAGAACCCTGGTTTGAAAGGTTCTTTCTGGAACAAGAAATGGTGAGTTAAAGAACCATTTTTGAAGGTTATTTAAAACACCTTTATGGGTAGAACTCTTTTAGGAAATGTTTGTTTTTTTAAACAATAGTTTGAAAGGTTCTTTGTGGAACCAGAAACGGTGCCTTAAAGAACCATTTTAAGGTTCTTTGAGACACCTTTATAGGTTCTTTGAAGAACTCTTTAAGGAAATGGTTCTTTAAAGAACCCTGGTTTGAAAGGTTCTTCGTGGAATCAGAAATGGTTCTTCTATGGCATCACTCCGAAGAACCATATACGGTTCCAGATGCTACCTTCATTCTTCTGCGTGTGAACTAAACTAAACCCACTCCGTTGCCGTCGGCGTCTCTAAAGAAATGCCCCTGCTCTCCAACTTCCTGCCTCTTTTCCTTCGCGGGCCCAGACTCCTCCCACTTCTCCGTGCTCTGCGTTGCATAACGCGGGCGTCTCCCGTGCTTCGAGACTCACGCTGCGTCCTGCGTCTCCTCGTCCGACTGGGAGATCTTCCGGTAGCAGTAGACCATCTCCACCAGCAGCCAGAAGGTCAGGCACACCAGCAGCACATACATCATGACCTCAGAGTAGAGCGCCGCGGCGCTCCCCGTGGCTACGGAGCAACAACAAACAAAAACAATAGTGACAAACGTGAATTATTCATATCATGCATCCTGCCTATGCATCGTTTCTGTCTTGTATATAAAGCAGCGGAGACTTTCTTCATCGTGTTCAACTTGTTTATGCTGCCATTCAACTCTCAGTCCATATAGAGATGTTTCCATGGTAACAGACCCGACTCAATAATCTGTATTACAATGCATCTGAACTTTAGGCGTCCTGTTAGACGACGTGAAAACTGAGACGCACACGATGTTGCATCAGGAACATTATGCAGAACATTATGGCCACACCTGTAGTACGATGGTCAGAGGGCCTGCAGGGAGTTAAAGGTGCCTTGTGGAGTTTTCTTTTTTAACAAATTAAAAGTTTAGTTTACATTCAGTGTTTCTTCCCAGACCCATTTTTTTTAATGTAACTTCTGTCACCATATATAGTGTGTTAGTGTGTCTTATCCTGTCCTTTGTTATTGTTTTAGTCACGGGACTACAGATTAGCTGTATAGCTATAATCTCGTAAAGAGCTTCCAATGGTGACATTTATGTTTTTACTGTACATGGTCGCATTTAAATAAAGATAATATTAATAATTGTGCATTGTTTACATCCAACTTTTGTTCTTATTTGCTGCTTTTGTTGCAACTTCTGATGACGCTCAGCACATAACTGTCTGTTGGTAATGTGAAATAAGTGGCATGTATTTTGTATATAACGTTATGTAATTCCATGGCAGGAACACAAAGGGGCCTAAAACACTGCCGACTCCACAGGGTACCTTTAAATATGAAATATGACATATGTGCAAAGTCAGAGTGGTTCTCAGGGCATTAGTATCGGTCATACAAAGGTAGGACGTATTCAATTATGACTCATTTAGTAATATCTGTACATTTGATTTACTTTAAGGAGATGAGTTTGCATTCTTTTAAATCTGTCAGATGCTCTTATGAACATTGAAACTGGGCTTTCAGCGTAAGTGATGGTGAAAATCTGAAGCTTAATATGAGGCATCAGCATGTCTGAGTTTATGATGTTAATTTTCCCTCTTTTTGTTTCCACAGAGCCAGAAAATTGAATTTTAAACTAAAAAGAAGAGGGTTCAATTAGGGTAAATATTGATTTTTGTTTTAATGACTGGATTTTCCCCATCACTTACAATAAAAATGCATTAGGAGTTTTTTTTAATGGCTGGAATGAAAAGAAGAAGTGATTCCAGCAAGCGAAAAAAATTATTAAAATGTACACTTGACTTGTGAAAATCTTTAATGTATCATTTAATGTCCTCCGTGAGCCACTGTGAACCACTGTGCCCGTGAGTGTGGACCAAATTCCCAGAAAACCTGCTGACCAGATATCTAACAGCTTTCCCTGATTTCATTCTGCAGTCTCCATAAATAGAGGCCTTTATTAGAGAAACATAATCCCTCACATGAGAGCGTATAGATACGCACGGCAGGATACTAATCTGTGGTCAGCATGACCGTAACATGACTCCCAGCGGTATGTACAGGGTACACTTGGCTGGTGGCTTCTATGAAATTTGGTCTCACATGTATGAAGATGTAAAAAGGAGAGGCGTTTGAATATGAATAAAATATCAAAATGTGATTTTTAGGTCGTTGAAAATCTGATTTCTACTCTCATTTTTTTCCAGAAGAAAAAAACCGACCGTCTTTAAACGCCTCTGACCGTGAACTATACACGCCACGTGCAAGCAGTTTATTATAATAAAAATGTATTCATGAAAATAAAAAATAAATCATAAATATACATGTTGTATATTTAATCGAGGTGGGGGAAAAAATGACACGTTCAGCAAGCCAAGCATTCGGGAAGCAGAATACATTACCCCTTTATCATAGAGAGCAAAGTGGGAGTGGCTTTGAATTAACCCCTTCAATGACCACAGAAGAAAGCGTTGATGAACAATAATAAAAAAAGGCAAACAAAACAAAGACGCACAATTATTCCTCCTCGGTACAGTGGGAGCGAAAAGAGGGAGAGAAGGAAAGTGTTGTTGTTAGTGCGCTTCACGCTGATGTGAAAACATTGAGAGATAATGTTGGGAATATAATAATAACGTGCAAAAAACAACAACACTTCGAGCAGTCGGGATGAATACTTTGTACGACATCGGAAGAGAAGCACGCGGCACAAAGAGAACACTCAGTGCTCTGGAGTCAACATGTCCTCCACTGGTATTTGTACCAGGATGGATTATTAATTATGCTGAACAACAACAACAACATTTTCTGTGTGCAGCTGTCTCCTCCTCCTCCTCCAGAGAATTGATTGATTGTCCTGCATCTAAAAACTCTTTTGATTAAATGTCTCTCAGTTCTGAGAGAACATTGGTTAACATGAATCCGTTCTTCACATATTTAAAAAAAACCTTGCAGAACAAAAATATTGTACCCAGATTAATGAGATTTAAGATATTTTGACCAAAATAGAAATAGATGTATTATCCATATGTATTACCCATATTATATAAGCTTTTTTGTGTGCTATTTTTAAGGCTACATATGGGTAATACATAGTGTTTTTTAAGGCTACATATGGGTAATACATAGTTTTTTTTAAGGCTACATATGGGTAATACATCTTTTTTTTTAAGGTTACATATGGGTAATACATAGTTTTTTTTAAGGCTACATATGGGTAATACATAAATTTTTTTAAGGCTACATATGGGTAATAGATAGTTATTTTTAAGGCTACATATGGGTAATACATAGCTTTTTTTAAGGTTACATATGGGTAGTAGATAGCTTTTTTAAAGGCTACATATGGGTAATACATAGCTTTTTTTAAGGCTACATATGGGTAATACATCGTTTTTTTTAAGGGTACATATGGGTAATACATCGGGTTTTTTTAAGGCTACATATGGGTAATACATAGTTTTTTTTAAGGCTACATATGGGTAATACATAGTTTTTTTTAAGGCTACATATGGGTAATACATTGGTTTTTTTAAGGCTACATATGGGTAATACATAGTTGTTGTTTTTTAAGGCTACATATGGCAATTCAATTATGTTTATTTTGTATCGCCCAATATCACAAATTACGAATTTGCCTCAGCGGGGTTTACAACCTGTTCACATACGACATCCCTGACCTTTGACCTCACATCGGATTAGGAAAAAGTCCCCAAAATAGAAGAGAAAAAAATTCACAGGAAAAAATGAGGTAGAACCCTTCAGGAGAGCAACAGAGGAGGATCTGACCCAACGGCACCGATAACCAAGATGACCAATACCTCCATAGAAACATCCGACCTTCTGGTCTCCATCTGTTGTCTCTGTATGACCTTTGTTTACTTACGAAGGTCATACAGAGACAACAGATGGAGACGGATGGTTTATAACCATTTAAAAGTTATTAGCAGTCATTCCAAGCGTCATATCTGAGTTTTGTTGATCTCTCGGGATCAATGTCTATTTCTGGCCTCACACGAGGCTGGAGAACACGAGCCGCTCTGGATTGATTCTGCTCCACTGATTCGTCTCCACACAGAAGTGTAGCCGGATCCATCTAATGGTGTATTTTATATTTTCTTCTTTTTCCTACACTTATTGTGTAATGTTCTATAATATTGTAACGTAGTGTGCTCTGTATGCTCTCTTTGCATTATGAAACTATTTGTGAAAATATTACCACAAAAAAAAAAAATTTCGTAGCTGGACTTAAGCTGCGTTCACACCAACAGCGTTGCAAATATTCGCAGCGCTTTACTCGGGTGAGTTTACACGCTTTTGACCATTTGTGGCTTTTTGCATCACACGCACGAGGGGCGGGGCTTATCTCAGTGGCTCGTCTCCGTGGAAACAGTTATCGTTTTCCACCATCCACCACGGAAGAGCTTATCACTAGTTCTGCTTCATACTCGTTGAGGACATCCCACACATGTAGGAACATCTAACGCCCTCGTTTTTGGGTTCATAACATTAATATCATTTATATATAAAAATATGAATATATATATATAAATATCTATATATATAAATATATATACAAATATAAATATATATCTATAAATATATAAACAAATATATATATATATTTATACATAACATCACCCGTAGACTCAGACAGCTGTTACTTTTACCGACTACGTCTGAATGACTGTCGCTTCCAGCGCTACGAGAGCAGCAGCAGTTAGATTCACCAACGGCGGAGCAGCTCATCGCTGATTGGCTTTCGCAACTCCGCGAGTTGCAAATATTCGCCAAAGTTGAAATATTTCAACATGAGGCGAATATTCGCAACGCCCAATTTGCGTCAAACGCGGCGCCCGGCGGAAAACCGCTGTCTATCGCAACCACTCGCATCTGTACGATGACTTTGCTTATGGGATCTACTCTCGCGAACAATTCGCAACGCTTTTGTTGTGAACGCAGCTTCAACAGCAACCGAAGCATTCTGCCGAAGCCGAGCACAGGACGAGAACAGATGGAACAAAGCGTGTAACCGTTAGCCGCACCTTTCGCTTCCACCTTCAGCTGGATGGTCTTGACGATGAAGGCCGACGGTTTGTAGAAGTCGAACTCAAACTCGCGGGAGACGTTGCACTCGTACACGCCGCTGTCGTTGAAGGTGACGTTGATGATGCGAATGGAGACCTCTTGCAGGTCCTGGCTCCCGTTCCAGGCCAGACGGCCCTTAAACGGTCCGTCCAGCTCCACCGTTCTGTTGATTTCATACTTGTATATCTAGGAGAGAGGAAAAAGAAAGCAGGTGTGTATAAATATATATATATGAACATATATATATGAACATATTTTTATATATGAACATATATATATATATATTTATTTATATTTATATATATGAACACATACAAGCAGGGTAGGACATTTACATATGTTTTAGGGGGCAGTTTTTCCCCCCACTGACTGAAATCCAGGGGCATTTAAAATGAAATTGGGGGCACGTTTTGATACTTGTGAAATAACATTTAATAATAAATATACTTATTTAGGCTTAAACTATATGAGCAATTGTCATAAAAATGGCAATAATAAGACTATTAGGCAGTAGTCTATAGATTTGGACAAAAAACAAACATGAATCAGACAATCATGTTACATTGTATTCTTATTTCTTTGTGGTTATTAAATTCTTTTAAACAACTATTAACAATTATAACTTCTTTTTTTTATAGTTCAAAATCATATGTATATTTATTTATATTATTTTGTGTGTGTGTACCTACCTAGTACAGGCAATACAGACAAAACAAAGAACAAAAACAAAACGCTATTAAATTATCAGAATCATGGAGGCCTTTGTTGCCTCTCCTCGTGACATCAGGGGCACAATTATATTTCTTAGGAGCAGTTTGTGTATTTCCGCCGCTGCATCCAACATGTCACATGATACACGCCGGTGTGGCTGGGGACCTACGTGAGTTTTGTTCGACTTGAAGCCTTCTTCTTCGTTTGGCTTGAAGTACCAATTCACGCGCGTCTTTGCTTTGATCTCATCCCTCTTCATGCAGTAAATGCAGGTCAACTTCATGGAGTTCCCCAGGACGGCGTCGGTCTCCGACGGGACATCGACGCACACCGGCCGGCTCGGGTGGACTGCAGGAGAGCACGGACACGTCAGGAGAGAAGAGGCGAATGAAAGCTTGAACAAAAAAATTTAAAATCCAATCCACAGTATTATTGTTACTTTTGTGTTTCACCTTCACGTTGGAGAATGACCTCTGCGGCTCTTTTCACTTGCATCTGCTGAAAAGTGTATTTGTGTTTTTCTTAAATGTGAGTTGAAGATGTAAAAAGGTACAAAGGTGATCACGACTAGTTTGGAAGAGAGTCCTGGTCCAGTATGCATTTAATAGAATGTAAAAATAATTACATTTAAATCCAATCCATAGTTGTGCTTATTATTGTTACTTTGTGTTTGACCTTCACATTGGAGAATGACCTCTGTGCAGAGGTCAACACTGGAGTGTATTTGTGTTTCTCTTAAATGTGACATTTTAAGATGTAAAAGGTACAAAGGTGATCACGACTAGTTTAGAAGCCGTGTCCTGGTCCAGTATGCAAATATGATGTAGAAACAAAGACTGAGAGTATACTTTTCATTAAAGTAGGAGACATCTTGTACTAAAAACTATTTTTTTAATGACTAGAATTACCACTTTGCGGTTGTTTGCCTCCACAAACCAGCGGAGTTGGATATGTTTATATAGATTTGGCTTTTCAAAGTAAATGTGCTTCAAGGTGGCGCTATAAGTCGTCTTCTACAAATTCTATGTAATATAAAAATAAAAATAAATGATATGGCCTGCGGACATTGTTATCGGCGTCCTTTAATGACCGTGGGAATCCAACCGTGCAAAACGACTGCGATACATTTGATTTAAAAAATAGATAATATAAATTTTTAAAAAATGCAAAACTCATGGCCGATGTGTTTCTTATCGAGGTCATCAGCTCCGGCACTCCCAAAACTAAACAAGCGTTCAAAAAGAAGAAAAAAAGGACACAAATTCAATGATACAGCTCTGTGAGCACCGGAGGAGACTCGAGTCACAATACTGATAGAGAGAAAAAATCCCAGATCATCCAGGCCAGTAAACACTAATGGCGGCGTCTGCCCATTAGTGCCAGCTGGCAGAAGGAGGAATAAATAGAGGGAGTGTTGGATGTTGGATGCAGGGGCTGTGATTAGTGTAGGAGGACAGCATATTATTGTGGGCACCCAGGAAGAAGAGACAAAAAAAAATGATTGATGAATAAATGCATCGAATGGGAATAATTATACAAAGGCAGGAAGTGGATGGGAAAGAAATGAAGAGGAATATCTACATGTCTTGTGGAATACAGTGAGGCAGTGTTCTCTCAGTGAGCTCGCCACATGGATGTCTGTGCTGGGTCTTATATAACCTTGAGTTCCTCCCAGGACTGACAGTGACAACATCAATTTTCATCCAGTCTCGTTTCCAATTTTTCTTTTTTGCTCAGGGCTCATACAAATGCATTGAAATAGGAAAATAAAAAGCTGGAAGGACTGATAGAAAAATGGGGAAATAACTTCAAAGCTGGGTGTCCTCTGTTGAATGGATTGATTGATTTGTGCCTAAATGCGTCCTGAGTGGTGTTAGCGCTCCACAGGGCGTCAATGAAGCCGCTGTGAAAGTGTTTTTTGAGTTCACAGGCAGTTGAGTTTTATAAGACGTCAATAAACACAAGAAAAGGATCATAAAACACCTGGTCACTCATCTGTGCATCTATGTTACCGACAGTTGGTTGCAATAAGACACCGATTCTCAAATAGGGGGGTACCTCTCGGTGGATGCGTGAGGTTTATACAAATATATTTAAAATTAGTATCCATTAAATAAATCCTTTAAAAATAGTTATTTAATAAATATTCATTAAATTCATAAACTTAATTACCTTCGCATTGAAAATGCGGAAAGTTATGTTTTGATCGCCGTGTATGTATTTATTTATTTGTATGCGTGTTACTCGCATAACTCAAAAAGTATTAAACCGAATCGCATGAAATTTGGTGGGATGATTGGTTATTATCCGGGGACCATTTGATTCGATTTTGGGATCGATCGGGTCAAAGGTCAAGCTCAAGGTCATGAAAAGGTCAACATCTTCTTTTTACCATCCAATTTCCATCCAATTTCTATCCAATTGGCATGCAACTAATGCCAAAATGTTCATAATTCAATGCCCAATCTTGTGATATGCGAAGGTATGCGCTCTACCGAGTGCCCGTTCTAGTTGTATATATTTTATTCTAAATCAGACTTTGATGGCCCAGTGCTGTACATTAGATTTTGACATGCAGCATTCACAATAACAAATGTAAAAAAAAAATACATGTTGTACAATTATACTTACCAATACAAATTAAAAGTACCAACGTTTGCAGATGAACTCTGGTATGAGTGACCATATTAGGCTCTTCTGTTGTTTTGTTGTTGGGAGCTGCTGGCAGACAGTGTCCCCCTCCAGCTGCTGCTTCCAACAGAAACCCTGAAGTTGTGTTCAAGGCCAGGAGGAAGCAGATAGCAGGAGTTGTTGGAATGACTTCAGGACCACGGACAGCTCCTCCTCTTCCTCGGCAGATGAGCGCGCGCAGGTAAACTTCCCAGCAAATAAAATCCCACGACCGATTTCAAAACGACGAAGAAGAGTTTCACGAACGAGGCTGTGACATCTCTACGTGCTCATTGACGACGACACCCCCGCTTGTCTCCGAAACGCACTAACTTCATCATTCGCTCCACTCCGGTGACATTAAACACGCCCACGAAGAGCGAGCGACGCCGCGGTCCTCCCGCTGCTGCTTTCACTCGGTCCGGATCCAGACAGAAAAAGAAGAAGAAGAAGCACAAAAAAAGAAAACGAGGAAGAACCTGTGGATTCCACCTCCACCCCCCCCCAAAAAAAAGCCGATTTAGTAGACAAAACAACACAAATGAATGGCAGCGGGTCTCTTGGTTTCACTCCTCAAAGAATAACTCCGGTGGTTGTTTGAAGTGTGTTTCCCTCCATGAGGATGACGGGGAACATTTCCCAGCGCGCGACTCACTGCCTTTGTTTTTTTGCAGCAGTCACTTGGCGAAGCAGATTTGGCTTCGATGCGCATGCGCGAGTCGCTCCCTCCGACACGACGACGTGCGCGTCCATATCGCTGCTGTTTGCGTCGGCCTGACGAGCTCATCAGGCACGCATGTTTTTGACTGAAGAAACCAAACACAGCACATTATTATATGAAACCGAAAACAAATCAGCTCTATAATATATATATTATAGGATATATATTGTATTATATCTTTAAAATATATTTATAAAAATATGTACATATAGATATGATTTGCTTTCGTGATTCTTATTATAAATATATATTATATAACTGATTTACTTTTGTGATTCATATTATACAATATATATACATTGTATATTATATGGTATTTATATATCATACTGAATATTATTATATATATATAACTATATTATTATTTATTTTTGTATACTGAATTGTATGAATACGATTTCCTTATAATGTCAGTGTTGGAATAAATGTTAAATATTTAGTAGAAATGCCTGTTTGATACTTTAAAAAAAGAATCATACTGGGATGTTTGCTGAAGATGATCCCCAAAAAAATCCACCAGCCGCCACTGATTAAAGATAAAGGAAAACAACAAGACAGAACATGTCTTTATCATCAGTAAAACGCCTGTTGTTGTTCATCAGCTGCTTTCATTTCATTCGAGACCCTTCATAGACTTCAGTAACTTTATTTGTATGACTGCATCTCAATGATGTCATAAAACGACAATATGACCAGTGTTCAGAGGATACAGTGAGTCAATTGAAGGTGTTATATAATACTGTACCCTCCGGTCTACAACGTGGCTTAAGGTTTAAAAAGTGCACAATGTGCTGTATCCAAACATGAAGGCATAACATCATTCTATATGTGCAATGCTTCATAATCTGATTTAGTGTTTAGAAAATCATATGACCAGACATCAAGAGACTGATGTTGATCTGTGAGTCACTGCTGCCACGAAGATGATAACATACGGTGCACGACCCGATCCACCAATCAAATGATGTTCTGTCCTCTGGAGTTGAGCCTTCAAGGGGTTTGCCCTTTCCTCTGATACCGCGTCTATATTTAAGTACAGACTCATGACCTCCAGTCAAGCACCAGTTGCCTTTTCCTGTTCTTTAACAATCAAAGGGATAAACAAAGCTTAATAGAAAAGGGTGAATAATACTAATTGTAATAAATGATGTTACAATGAATCACTGACTCAGGTGAAAGCACATTAAACTCTTGTTGATGCAGAACCTGCACCAGAAGAGGATTGAAGTAATTATATAAAATATGTCTCTCACTAAAAACTAAAGGGATTTGAGTTTCTTGTGAAATGTGAATGATTCGATGAGGATGCAATAAAATTGCCTAACAGGGTACATCTTGCTCTTTTTTCCGGTCTAAATCCAATATAAATATAAGTAATTATATTGATTTTCCAACTATTTCCTGTGGAAAATCTCTTTTGGTCTATTACCGAATTTTATTTTTTACATACGTATTACGACGATAACATATTAATCTGTCAGATTTTTTCCCAGACGACCTGAAAGAAACAATAATCTCTCTATAGCATTGCAGTATTTAATCTCACTGCCAATGTATCTGGAGCAATGAAAGGATTACTTAGAATATAGGAATAAAGGATTTGAGAACGTCAGCATTATCTGATATATATACATATACAAATATATATATACACATATATGTGCATACATATATATACATACAGTATATATACACATACATATATCAATACAGTATATATATATTTGTATCAATCTGAAAACATCAAGATCAGTATGATCTTCTGTAAATGTATTATATATATTCATTAAATGTATGTGTACAATAATTTTTAGAACTATGATTATAACAGTCAGGGACTGTTCTACTGTGTTAGAAATCTACAAATAAAATAAATAAAATTAGTTTGAGGACAATCTGTGTTACATGTGTGTGTCCTGTCTCTACATGTGTGTGACCTGCCTCTACATGTGTGAGCGTGTGTGTGTCCTGTCTCTACATTACATTACATGTCATTTAGCAGACGCTTTTATCCAAAGCGACTTACAATAAGTGCATTTCAACCTAGAGTACAAACTAAGAACAACAAGAATACAGGAAGTAACATTTCCTCAACATAGTCGAACTACAAAAGTACCATAAGTAAGTGCTATCTAAGTGCCACTGAAGTGCTAATCTGTGTTTTAATCCAGATATAGTCGGAAAAGGTGTGTTTTCAGTCTCCGACGGAAGATGTAGAGACTTTCTGCTGTCCTGATGTCAGTGGGGAGCTCGTTCCACCAATCAGGAGCCAGGACAGCAAACAGTCTGGATGTAGAGTGATTAGCTCGAGGTGCAGGAGTCACAAGTCGGTTGGCTGTTGCCGAGCGGAGCGAACGTGCCGGGGTGTACGGTGTGACCATATCCCGGATGTAGACGGGGCCCGATCCGTCTAGAGCACGGTGCGCCAGGACCAGTGTTTTGAAGCGGATGCGAGCAGCCACCGGTAACCAGTGGAGAGAGCGGAGGAGCGGAGTGGTGTGGGTGAATTTCGGGAGGCTGAAGACCAGTCGAGCTGCTGCATTCTGGATGAGCTGCAGGGGTCGGATGGCCTTAGCAGGTAGACCAGCCAGGAGGGAGTTGCAGTAGTCAAGGCGTGAAATGACCAGAGCCTGGATCAGAACCTGCGCCGCCTTCTGAGTAAGAAGAGGACGTATTCTCCTGATGTTGTGCAGCATGTACCTACAGGAACGCGCTGTCGCAGCGATGTTGGCCGTCAGGGAGAGTTGACTGTCGAGTGTCACCCCGAGGTTCCTGGCAGTCAGGGTAGGGGCCAACACAGAGCTGTTGAAGGTGATAGTCAGGTCGTGGGTGGGGGAGCCTTTCCCTGGAAGGAATAGTAGCTCGGTCTTGTCAGGGTTGATCTTCAGGTGGTGAGCAGACATCCACTGAGAGATGTCAGTCAGACAGGCAGAGATTCGTGCCGCCACCCGTGTTTCGGACGGTGGAAACGAGAAGATCAGTTGGGTGTCATCAGCATAGCTATGGTAGGAGAAGCCGTGCGAACGAATGACAGAGCCGAGAGAATTTGTGTACAGAGAGAAGAGGAGGGGACCCAGGACGGAGCCTTGAGGAACCCCAGTAGTGAGAGGACAAGGATCAGACACAGATCCTCTCCAAGTTACCCGGTAGGTGCGGTCTTTAAGGTAGGAAGAGAAAGAGCGAGTGCAGTGCCTGAGATCCCCAGGTCCTGAAGAGAAGAGATCAGGATCTGGTGGTTCACGGTGTCAAATGCTGCAGAAAGGTCGAGAAGGATAAGGACAGAGGAGAGAGAGGCTGCTCTAGCAGTGTGAAGCTGCTCAGAGACAGCAAGGAGGGCCGTCTCTGTCGAGTGGCCGGCCTTGAATCCAGACTGGTGAGGGTCAAGAAGGCTGTTACTGTGGAGACAGGAGGACACTTGGCTCAAGATAGCTCGCTCCAGAGTTTTGGAGAGAAAAGGTAGAAGAGAGACCGGTCTGTAGTTGCTGACTTCAGACGGGTCGAGCGTGGGTTTCTTCAGGAGAGGGTTGACTCGCCTCCTTCAGAGAGTTAGGGAAACAGCCAGTTGAGAGGGAGCTGTTAATAAGATGGGTGAGGAAGGTCAGAAGGTCAGGAGCAATAGTCTGGAGAATGGGAGACGGGACGGGGTCAAGGGCGCAGGTGGTCGGTCGGGCGGAGGTCACCAAGCTAAGAACTTGATTGGGAGACAGGGGGTGAAAGAGGAAAGAGAGGGGGATGAAGAAGTTAGTGTTGGTGAGGTGATAGAAGATGGATTTGTAAAGGAGGAGCGTATGTCGTCTATCTTGTTTGTAAAGTAGTCGACAAAGTGGCTCGGCAAAAGGGTGGAAGGAGGAGGGGGACAGGGGGGATCAAGGAGGTTGGAAAAGATAGAGAAGAGTTTTTTGGGGTTAGAGAAGGAAGACTGAATTTTGGTCAGGTAGAACGAGCTTTTGGCTGCAGAGATAGAGGAAGAGAAGGAGGAGAGGAGAGATTGATAGAAGAGCAAGTCTTCCGCTTGATTCGATTTGCGCCATTTTCTTTCCGCCGCTCGCAGGGTGGCTCTCTCGGCGCGCACCGAGTCCGACAACCACGGAGCCGGAGAGGATTTCCGAACCGTGTGTGTGTCCTGTCTCTACATGTGTGTGACCTGTCTCTACATGTGTGTGCGTGTGCAGGGCCGCTTGTGGATCAGATTTCTAGGGATTTGGAAGGATTTCAAGATTATAACACTATTACTTTGGACATCACGGATGAAACATGTTGGAAACTGAGGGAGAAACTGCTTGAGAAAGAAAAAAAACATCTCAATGCTAGAATTTGAATAATCTCTCTAAACATCTATCACATTCAGTCGAGATCCATCTGTGCATCCAGCAACTATAATTATAAAAATACGTGTTACATTAAAAATACATCACAAGACATTTGCTATTTTTCATACATAATTATTTAAATCATAAATGGGTGAGTTGCTGCATATATTGACTCTTTTAAGATGTGAGCATTTAGCCTTTTATCACTTCTGAAAAGTGACACACTTCAATATATTTTGTACGTAATTCATATATCTTAAAATATTCTGTATATCATTTTCAACCCTTTAAAAAAAAAAAGTGATGCTTTAATAAACTTAAGTCTATTCGTATAAGTGTGGTGTTAAAATAAAGAGTATCACTTGTGAGATGTAATACTAATATATAAGTTACTGGTTATGAGTAAATATATACATATATAATCACACAGACGTCCCAAAAGACAGTCTTCCTAAAAAAATTAAAAAAATCCTGTGTTGTTCCAATCAAGTCGAGCAAACGCACCGCTGGACCGTGTCAACACACAACGCCCCGGAGCAGCCATGAGGCCGCGTCCAACCGCGAGGCCGACTCAGTGGCACATAGCGGCTAATCTAATGGATAAAGCCTATAATCTCAGGGAGTCACGGAACCAACCCTCACTCACACACTCACACACACACGTGTATATCTGCAGTGCCAGATTTAACCTGGGGGACTTGGCACAGAGTTCTGAGCTAACACTGATAGCGAGTGAAGACTTGTTCCATCTGACCCTCTGATATGGCCCCCCGTGTAGTATTACTCACTTTCTATTAAAAGAACCAGAACCGGATACACCGAGGAACCCGGCAGTCGTAGACCTGTCGAACACGAGATGAAGTTTAGTCGCTATACTTTTGGTTTCTCTCGGTGGACATTCGGGACAAAACGGGACAAATATGAACTACTTGTGAAGGCAAAAGGTCGTCACCTCTAGGAGAGGAAGAAGTGTAACAGTTTAGCTCCACGCCTTCCTTTTTGTAATAGTTGTTTTCATCCTGTCACACCATCTCGTCAATCCAACTCCCCTCACCTGCCTCTGATCACCTCGTTAGTCCCTCATTCCCTTCACCTGGTCCTCACGCCCTTCTCACCTGCAGCCCCTCCCCTCATTAGTCCCTCACTATTTAGCTCCCTCACTTCCACTTGTCCTCTGGCAGATTGTCTTGTGTTTTCATGCCAAGTTCTCCAGCGTTATTAGAGTATATTCCTGACCTGCCTGTTCTGACCTCTGATTCTCTGCCCCGCCCCTTTTTGGACTTGTTTGCTTCTTGGACTGATCTCCCGGTTTTGACCCAGCCTGTTTCCAACCAAAGACAGTATTCTTTGTTACTCCTGTCTGAGTCGTGCTTTTGGGTCCACTCTAATAGCGCCGTGACAGGAAGTGGGTGCGATAAGGACGCGACACAGAAGCACACGAGTGTTCACTCAACTGAAGATTATCGACTGTTTTATTAACTTCTTTCTGAGAGACTATTTGGTGATCTTGTTGCCAGAAATTAATTATTTTATTCAGGATCAGTGTTATTAAAATACAATCCAGCTGGTTTACACAATTAAGACAAATAAGACCACTTCAACACGCAATAAATAATATCATATACGAGCACAAAGAAAAGGAGAATAATGACAACCGCATATGAAATAGTGTGTGGATGCTTAACTCCTAGACTTGTTTTGCTGGAGTAAAACAAACTGAAGGCACATTTAAATATCCCATTAGAACCCGAACGCAACACGAAACACGGCACCTATAGCTCAAAATAAATTAAAAGCCCTGAAATTATGGATAATTTATAAAAGAGAGGAAAGTTCAATGTCATGTAGTCCTAACTAGACTGAGACCTGCATCGTGGGGAGGAATTATCAAAGGGAAAAAAGGCTTGAAACTATAAATCTACTAATTTAAGTTAGTACATTTTTTTCTACATTCAGATCCAGTTTCTGATCAGTGCGCCACTCCACATCATAAATAAATATTTATGTCCAGTTGTATAACTCAAGTGTCACTTTGTGTTCATTCAGCTGAAGATTTGCTCCTATTATTAATTATTAAATCATCATCATTTGGTGATTTTATTCAGGATTAGTGAGAATTAAAAACAACCCGGCTGGTTTATTGCCGGCACACATTAAGACAAATAAGGCCACTTTAAAAATCCTCAAGATAAAAAGATATAATGATACTGTACATGAAAAATAATTTCTTTTGTAACACAATTTCTTTTCAGCATTGATCTCTCCATTCAGATCCAGTTTGTGGTCAGTGCTGCCAGACTAGGTACGAAGGTTGTTTTCAATACATGAGTGTAAATATCATTTAAGAGATGTTTGAAAGTTTACTGTACAAAAAACTAAAAAAGGGATTCAAAAACGTATTTTTATTGTAAGAGTCCAATTATGGAACAACGTTAAAATGGATGTAAGAATGGTTAACTCATTTTTGGATTTCGAAAGGATTATTTGTAAAACAATTTTTGAGGGTTATAAGTGTGATTGAAACGTATATATATATATTATATAATTAACATAAAATAAAGAAAATGTATATATATATCATCTTTTATTTTCTTTATATTAATTTTCTGGTGTATTTGATTATAATAATTTAGGATAGGAATATATAAGCATTTTTGCTTGTACCTATACCTTTTCAGTCTTTCTGTTTTGTATATTATACAGAATAATATTGTATTGTATTGCAATTATTGACTGAATAAAATACACAACCACAACAACAACAAATACGTGTCATCAATGTATTTAAGTCCGGTTGCATCGTCCCTCGCGGTCTGACCGTTCAGCTCCCGAGACATCGACACGCAGCTGATCTCGGCCCTCCGGCCTCCGTCAGTCCGGTAATGCGCCGGGGTCGTTGCTCTGGACACCGTCACTCATCGACTGGTCATTAACACCACCCTCCAGTTTAGAGTTACCGAGGCCTCCGCCCTCTGCTCCTCGTTGGCTGGGACTCTCGCCGTTTGGAAAACTGTCCCGCCGCCGGCCGCCAGTCGGACTCCGGTCGCCTCCGCCAGGATAACGCACCCCCCCTTGCTTCTCCCCTTGCTCCTCCCCCTGAGCGCTGCCGCTGTCCGTTTGAGTGTCGCTCACGGTTCCATCTTTCGACTCGCCGTCGACCTCCTGCCGGCGCCGTTGGATCCGGCCTAACGTCACGTGAAGCTCGTCGAGGCGCCGCGACACGTGGCGCCTCTTCATCTCCAGCAGGGTCGTTCCATCACGACTCAGGGTCGGCGCGCTCGTTGGCGTTCCCTTCTGCATGAGCACATATGACAGATAATGTAACTGTAGATGATATGTGGTTAAATATATATATATATATATATATAGCACGTAGTCTCAAGAAAAACAATGAAAATATTTATGCATACTGATTACCTTCGCATTGAAAATGCGGAAGGTTATGTTTTGATCGCCGTGTATTTATTTATTTAACTAAATTTATTATTTGTATGCGTGTTATTCGCATAAGTCAAAAAGTATTAAACCGAATCGCATGAAATTTGGTGGGATGATTGGTTATTATCCGGGGACCATTTGATTCGATTTTGGGATCAATCGGGTCAAAGGTCAAGGTCAAGGGCATGGAAAGGTCAAAATCTTATTTTTACCATAGCGCGGTCAATTTTTATCCAATTGGCATGCAACTAATGCCAACATGTTCATAATTCAATGCCCAATCTTGTGATATGCGAAGGTATGCGCTCTACCGAGTGCCCGTTCTAGTTGACATATTTTTCAGGACTGAAAAGGAGAAAATGAACATCAGCAGAACTCATAAATTAATTTTAATCAACTTAAGGTAACGTTGTCATATATCATTTACATGTATGAAATGAGAAAAATAAAGTAGTAGGAAATAAAACAGAGAATTTCTAAGAATCATTAAAACGCAATTAAATGAGCATGCAGCTATATGTTTAGGGGGTTTATTTAATAATATATGACACGTGTAATATTCCATATATTTACCGCAGCAGTGTTTCCTCTCTGCTGTAGCTGCACGCTCAGCTGCAGGAACGACTCGTTGGTCCGGTCGATGTCTTCCTCCACGCACGACATCTGTAATAGAGGATGTGGTGAAGCAACGTGTGGCGTATTATTCTCTTCAATTAAGATTATTGATTATTTAATTGAACTGATTGATACCTGCACCGGTGTCCCTTTTGGTGGCAAACCTGCGGACATTAAACAAGACTTTTGAGCCTTCAGAATAAAATACATTTGGGTAAATGTCCTCAACGATGACCGAGTTGATCAAAAAAAGACAAAACGATTGAAACCAATATTAATATGAGATTATTGTTCACGACCACCTGTTGCTTTGAGAAGCTTCAGAGCTGTGAGTTCATTGGTGTGTCAGGCAAGTCATGAAGTGTGTGTGGAGTACACAGAGAAATGAAGCTTCCATCTGGAACCGAAATTGTTCTTCAGAGCGACGCCAGAAGAACAATTTCTGGTTCCACAAAGAACCTTCCAAACCAGGGTTCTTTAAAGAACCATTTCCTTAAAGAGTTATTCAAAGAACCTATAAAGGTGTCACAAAGAACCTTCAAAAAATGGTTCTTTAAGGCACCTTTTCTGGTTCCACAAAGAACCTTTCAAACCAGGGTTCTTTAAAGAACAATTCCCTTAATTAGTTCTTCAAATTAACCTTTAAAGGTGTCTCAAAGAACCTTAACAAATATTTCTTTTAGCAGCATTTCTGGTTCCACAAAGAACCTTTCAAACCAGGGTTCTAGAACCATTCCCTTAAAGAGTTCTTCAAAGAACCTATAATGGTGGCTCAAAGAACCTTAAAAAATTGTTCTTTAAGGCACCATTTCTGCTTCCACAAAGAACCTTTTAAACCACGGTTCTTTAAAGAACCATTTCCTTAAATAGTTCTTTAAGGAACCTATAAAGGTACCTCAAACCAAAAAATGGTTCTTGAGGAGGTGATGGTTCTTCATAGAACCACAAAGCCTTTTAAAGAACCATTTAAGAACCCTTATTGTTCCGTGTGTAGAATATGAGGCCATTCGTCTGAAAGTGCTTTCAGTTGAAAATGGACTTTTCTCTCCGGGACGTTATGTAATATCTTAATGACGTTTAGATCTTCTGACTAGGAGGAATGCATCAATGGAAAGCACACACTGCTCCTTTAAGAAGGGTTAGGCTTCAGTCAAGTCCTCTTTTATTATAATATGTGGTGTTTTTTTATATGTTGGCGATTGTTGTCATTGATTTTAAATTTGTTTTACTTTCTATCTATTTGTTGACACTTGTCTCACCTGCGTTGGCGTCCTCAGTCGCACTTTCTCTGAGGTTCGTGACGAGCTGCTCCAGCTGGAAACATTTGTATTTCTGAAGTCTAAATTGGAAGACGTGGCAGAAAAGTATTTAATGTCATCATTACATCACACACCCCATGAAGCTTTATCGGCAGTATGAAGTCATTTCTCAGTCCCATTTTTATCATTTTTATCATTTGTACAAAAAAAAAAGATAATACCAAATTTGGTTTTAGACATTTATTTACATATATCTACCACTGCTTTTTTTTAACCCAAGACCTTTTGGCAAAACATTTTTTTTAGCGTTTTATCGTTATTGTGTTTTATATTTATTTTCATTGATGCTCTGACAAATATCAAATATCATATCAAAAGAGTTCGTCAACATGAGTGAAGGAATCGAACTTCAATTTTCAGCTTTAGGGCCAAATTATCTCTTTACACTTGCGCCTTAAGACGATTGTATCTCATTATATAGGGAGCTGAGATTATTCTGCAATCTTTTATGCAAAACACATGACTATGTGTCATACGCAAGTGCCTTTAAAAGGTGAATTGAAGAAATTGTGTAAAATCGCAAAAAATGACCCCAGAGGGTTAAATACTATTCCCCGGCTGCATTGTTTTCATCTTCCTCACCCACCTGCTGGCCAACAGGTGCTCCGTGAAGCGCGCTTCAGTGGGAACTCGTATGTTGAGGAACTCCTCGACGAAGCCACCCTGCAGCCCCTCTGAAGCGTAGCGATGTGACTGTAAAAAAGGAGAGAAGGCGTGAAGGGTTAACTCCCCCCACCGGTGCCATAGAGGAGGATGTTTAAAATCACTAAATAGCACTTCACCTCTGCTTCATTGCATTTGAAAGAGAAGTTGAACAGCTGAAGGCTTAACGCCGAAACGGCCTCGTGGAGAGCTTGCGTGAAGCTCGGAGGTTTGGATCCTGGATATACAACAAAAAAAGAGGATTACTGTGTGATCTTAAAGACGATCGTCAGAGTATTCTACTGTATTACATGCATGTTGCCAGACAGTGGCACCAGCCTGGGTCTCAGAGTCTAATTACCTGATGCTATGTAGGCCATGGACTGCACAATGGTGGCGATGAAATGTCCCACGTGATGAAGCGTCGCCTCCGACATATAAAGGATTTGATTGGCCGCGTCGAAATAGAAGTCCTTGGAGCAATGTGCCAGCGAAGCCTCGTGAGAGGACGATGAAGAAACGGGTATCGACTTGGCCATTAGGAGAAGCACGGAGGGGAACCGGGGGCAGTGCGAGAGCATCCGCATCACCTGGCAACCGAAGAGGAACACGGCCGAGTGTTGAGGGGAGAGGTTGTCGAGGGCGGTCGGGATGAGTTGTCCGTCGTTGCTCTTCTGGACGGAATGCTTTATATCTGCTAAAACCAAAGGAAAATATTGATTTGTATTGCATCATTTTTGCTTCATTGTTTCTTTTAGGCTTATTTGATCATGTTTCGGGTACCATGCTGATGAGACTCTGCTGCGGGCCGGTTCTGTAAAGACTGCCGGATGTCCTGCAGGGTCTTGAACAGAGGAGATATACCCACCAGCCGGGACAAGTCGTGGTCACTGAGACAGGGAGCCGTGCTCTGCAGATGAACTGGGGAAGACAGGAGCAGCGTCTCACATCCCGACACAGCCTGAACATTCAACCAGCATTTGTTTAGATGTGTTGCCTACCTGGTTCTGCTTTGGTCATATTCACTGATGAAAACTGTGGACACAATTTTGAAAAACAGAATCATTCTCTTAATTATTCCAAGATATGCAATTTATTTTCTTTTTTTCTTTTTTAAAAATGTATTTATTTATTTTATATATTTTATTTATTTAATTTAATTTATTTATTTAATTTATTTTATTTATTGTATTTATTGTATTTATTTTATTTATTTTATTTATTTTATTTTATTCATTCTATTGTATTTATTTATTTTATTTATTCTATTTATTTTTAATTTATTTTATTTAACCAGGAAAAGGAAAATGAACAAAGACATACGACATAAAAGTGACAGACAATAAAAAAATAAAAAATAAAAATAATAATGATGATACTAAATATATGATGATATTAAAAGTAAAACCAAAACTCATGGTATCCCAGTTCACACAGGCTCACATACCTCTGTCAAAAAAAACATCGACAACCAGATGAACCTTCCTCCAACTCTTTCGATCTATTGACCCAAGTCATATGCACGCAAACCAGACAATCAAATAACGGCTACCTGCGTGTAACACATGTTGTTGTCACCGGATTGTGCGTATCCGGCTTGTGGTTCCTGAGGACCAGTATGGGGGCCGTATGGGGGGCCGGGCAAATCCTGGTTCTGCCAAGCTTCTCCCGTCAGCCTGCACACGAGGGCCTCCGCCGACCGGAGGACAGCTGCCAGTAATGCCACGGAGGTCTCAGCTGTTATGATGAGGTCGTTCCAGACCCATGCAGGAAAAACATTTAATAATCAAAATCACAAAAACGGTTCAACCTTTTAAAGGTTGAGATGAGTCTTGAGGGACATGACATACAACAGAAAGTCCACCTGTGTGTAATCCTCGAACATATTACAGTGTTAAAGGAATAGTCTGAGATTTTGGAAAATGCTTACTTAATTTATTTGCCAGTAGCAAATTAGCGAAGCGTAACATTAGGGTTCATACACATGTTGACCAGTAGATTTCCAGGACTTTTCCGTGACTTTAAACCAAACTTCCATGAAAAAATATTTTGTGAAATCTCTGTGTATCCATGAAAATAGTGAGAAAATATCATATTTAAACTAACAATGGGAATTTGGAAACATACAGTATAAACTGTGTGAATGAACATATGAATATAATAAATTTCCATGACTCTTCGAAAAATGTTGAGATTTAAATTTTTTCAATGACTTTTCCAGACCTGGAAATAACCATTAAATACAATTCCATGACTTTTCCAGGTTTTTAATGACCGTACGAACCCTGTAAAGGTTTGAAACAGAGTGAAGCAGCTGAGCTGGTCCACCAACCTGCACTGATAAACCATTTTTAAGGTTCTTTGAGACACCTCCATAGGTTCTTTCAAGAACTCTTTAAGGAAATGGTTCTTGAAAGAACCCTGGTTTGAAAGGTTCTTTGTGGAACCAGAAATGGTGCCTTAAAGAACCATGTTTTGAAGGTTCTTTGAGACACCTTCATAGGTTCTTTCAAGAACTCTTTAAGGAAATGGTTCTTTAAAGAACCCTGGATTGAAAGGTTCTTTGTGGAACCAGAAATGGTGCCTTAAAGAACCATGTTTTGAAGGTTCTTTGAGACACCTTCATAGGTTCTTTCAAGAACTCTTTAAGGAAATGGTTCTTTAAAGAACCCTGGATTGAAAGGTTCTTTGTGGAACCAGAAATGGTGCCTTAAAGAACCATGTTTTGAAGGTTCTTTGAGACACCTTTATAGGTTCTTTCAAGAACTCTTTAAGGAAATGGTTCTTTAAAGAACCCTGAATTGAAAGGTTCTTTGTGGAACCAGAAATGGTGCCTTAAAGAACCATGTTTTGAAGGTTCTTTGAGACTCCTTTATAGGTTATTTGAAGAACCTGCACTGGTTAATCCACAAATAATCCACCGAATAACCTACAATTGGCTTGTTTTTTTAACGTCAGCGAACAGGCTGCAGTTTTATATTCATCCACTAGAGGCAGAGGTATCCATCTTCTGGGACAACAAAGAAAGTGAGAGTACTTCCAGTTGAAAAGCTATTCCTTTAATCACCGAGGTTTTAAGATTAGACATTTAAGGCTTTTTTTCTTCATTACAATTACTGCCGTCTGACTTTGAAAAGATCCGCTTCTCCAATACAATCCAATATCATCACAATCGTTCACTTTTACCTCGTGCATCTCTCTCTCCTGCGCTGCTATTCCTCGTTGCATGATGGACCAGCAGCTCTTTGAGAAGGCTCATTTTTTTATGATCCATATTGTCAAAGACATTCTGAAAGAAAAAATGTCATATCGATTACATTTCATATTGTCAAATCCGTCTTGAAATAAAAGAATGCGTGTCGTCGTTCATCTCACCTTGAGCGTTTCGGTCTCCTGACAGATGCTCCTGTAAAACTCCTGCGTGTCCTTGCGGTGCCGGGCCAGTTGCGAGGCGACGTGCAGGTTCTGATCCTCTAACTTGTCGAACAGAGTCTTCACATTTAACTCCTCCAAATCACAGCGGCCTGGCACACTTCCTAAATCAATAATACGGCAATTAGAAGTGTGTGTGTGTGTGTGGGGGGGGGGGAGTCATCACGCCACCCTAAAGAAACGAGGAGATACACATATGCGCTTGATTGACTGGGATCCATAACAATTCAGTGTCTCCACCCACTTAGACAGTCGAGATTGAGCGTGCGATGAATAATAAGTACTTGAATTAAATTCGCAGAGGCTAACTAGAAAGCCAGAGATAGCGGCGACATAACAAGTAATTAGGAATGTGGTATTGGCCATTATTTTCTTCATCATCAATCAAATGGGGAATAGGCCGTTCGCTGCTACCTGCTCATGCGAGGTGCTTTGGTCATGACGAGACTAATGGACTCCAAAGGCGCCATCAAGCTGCAGGAATAATGCGATCGGCACTCGGAGAGAAACGTTGAATCCAACTCTCGACCTCATGATCGCATAATAGAAAAGGAAAAAAAACAATACCCCAAATAATTGATTTATTGGTGGGTGAACCACTTTGGTTAAGATGTAGCGTCGTGACATTCAGGGAAGACAACTCGTGGTTCTCGCAACATGAATCTAACGGACTTGTCGTGCCCTTGTCAGATTCAGATTTGAATGTGTCCGGTGTGAATAAACACCTGCTGAATGATTGACTTCCCCATTAGCCTCAGCTTGGCTTTAAGAGAACACACCGAGCCGGTGGACCCGGTGAAGACGTCGTACCCGCTTAACTTCAGGGTGTCGGTGAGGAGGGGGGAATGAAAGGGAACCATCGACGCCACCGGGGGACTTGCACCCCAAGAAATATCAGTTTAACAACTCCAATATAGAAATTTGAGAAGCGTTAAGGACAAAGATTTGTTACCGGTATTTGGCTGAAAGCGTGTTTAGTGAAACGAACCAGAAGTTTCTGACAGGAAACCATGAAAGTTATCTAAAACCAAACAATTAAAAGGCAACACATGCAAACAGAAGTAAAAACAAGCATAATGGAGATGGGAAAACAGGCAAAATATGGGGCAGAAAAACAGGCAAAATATGGGTGGCAAAACAGGCAAAATAGGGGCAGCAAAATAGGGGAGGCAAAACAGGCAAAATAGGGGCAGCAAAACAGGCAAAATAGGGGCGGAAAAGCAGGCAAAATAGGGGTGGCAAAATAGGCACAATAGGGGCAGCAAAATAGGGGAGGCAAAACAGGCAAAATAGGGGCTGCAAAATAGGCAAAATAGGGGCAGCAAAATAGGGGAGGCAAAATAGGGGCAGCATAATAGGCAAAATAGGGGCAGAAAACATACAAATAGGGGAGGCAAAACAGGAAAAATAGGGGTGATACTGCATTTTCCTATCATTCAAATCTGATATTGTACAACAAAACTCACCGAGTCTGATCCCTTTCATTTATATCATTATGACACATCCTGGTTGTTGTTTTTATTTTTCACAAATGTTATAGTTATCGTTCATGAAACGGTTTTCTTCATCCCTTTTCACTCATCCCTTCTCCCAATATATTTTGCACTACTCCTGCTTATGAACTTCGTTCTTCCAACTTCCACCTTTTACATTTTTTTTACGGTGCAAAAAACCACCTCATCTGCCCTTTACACGCGGCGGGGGCGCAACGATATCTCTATTCCTGCACTCTTTATATTTGTATTCGTCACACAGCGATGTGCCTCGTCTTATCGCCCGGAGAACTCATTGTGCATTCCACCACGCCGCCGTCATATCCGGACACCATATACTACTCCAGCGCTTTTCAGTTTGAGTGACAGCACAGGTTTAATAAACAGTGAGCTCACCTCCTCTTGACACAGCGGGCTCCTCAGCCTCCGCTCCCTCTCCGACACCCCTGCTGCCCAGGAAGCCCCCTGGGCTCGGCACAGCTTTGCTGAAACACAAAGCCACACTTTTATTTGTCATATTACAAAGATTTGTCCACATATACACTACCGTTCAAAAGTTTGGGGTCACTTAGAAATGTCTTTATTTTTCAAAGAAAAGCACTGTTTTTTCAATAAAGATAACATTAATCAAAAATACACACTATACATTATTAATGTGGTAAATGACTATTCTAGGTGGAAACGTCTGGTTTCTAATGAAATATCTCCATAGGTGTATAGAGGCCCATTTCCATCAACTATCACTCCAGTGTTCTAATGGTACATTGTGTTTGCTAATCGCCTTAGAAGACTAATATCTGATTAGAAAACCCTTGTGCAATTATGTTAGCACAGCTGAAAACAGTTATGCTGGTGATATAAGCTATACAACTGGCCTTCCTTTGAGCTTGAGGTTTGAAGAACAAAATTAATACTTCAAATATTAATCATTATTTCTAACCTTGTCAATGTCTTGACTATATTTTCTATTCAATTTTCAATTCATTTGATAAATAAAAGTGAGTTTTCATGGAAGACACGAAATTGTCTGGATGACCCCAAACTTTTGAACGGTAGTGTATATATATATATATAAGAGAGAGGTTGACAAAATCAATGAGACAGAGGAGAGAGGAGGATGCCTTTCGGCATGTTTCATAACTGGTACATACAGAAAATGTGCCACTAGGATAAAAAGGATGTATAAATTGATCTGCAGAGTTGAGGACTCAAAAAAATGAAATCATCATGGTTTTATAAAACATAAAGTTGAGTACTACACGCTGTGGCGACATTATTACAGCTGTCTGTGTATAACGCATTCGTAGTTCTATGTCGTTACCTTCGCATTGAAAATGCGGAAGGTTATGTTTTGATCGCCGTGTATTTATTTATTTGTATGCGTGTTACTCGCATAACTAAAAAAGTATTAAACCAAATCGCATGAAATTCGGTGGGATGATTGGTTATTATCCAGGGACCATTTGATTATATTTTGGGATCGATCGGGTCAAAGGTCAAGGTCATGAAAAGGCCAAAATCTTCTTTTTACCATCAATTTGTATCCAATTGACATGCAACTAATGCCAACATGTTCATAACTCAATGCCCAATCTTGTGATATGCGAAGGTATGCGCTCTACCGAGTGCCCGTTCTAGTTTACTTGTGATTTTGCATGTATTTCTTTTTATTTGAATGTTTTGTTCTGTCTGGACCTCGAGTCTGAATTTAAAAGTTGGATTGAGAAACATGAGTTTACCCATCTTCACTGCACACACAACCCACGGGGCAGAAGGGCTCCCCGAGGCTTCGCCACTTCGGCTTCGTCCTCCGCTCGGAGAAAAGCGTCGCTTTGCCGGGTCTCAGAACCAGCACCGTGGTGGTCAGAACCGCAACTACCACCAACAGCAGGCTGAGGACCCCTGAACACAGTTAGCAAGCAAACTCATAACGGCCCTGCTCCTTACATGATGTAATGTCGAGGACACACATTAATGGTGTGAACGGTGAATGATACACACACACACACACACACACACACCCGCTATCACTCCCCAGTCGGGAAGAAGGTTGAGTCGGTGCTGCTTGACGACGCCGTACTTCACCAGGTGTGCCGGGCTCATGGGCTGGAACGCGGAGGCCCGCGGGTCACACTCCGTCCCCTCCTCGCTGACCACCACCACCACACTCCACTCTGGGACGGCGCTGTCCACAAGCACATACTTCCCGGTTTCTGAGAAGACGTGGGCGAACCTGAGGAAAAGGAGAGGGAACGTATGAAGAGTTTGTGATGCATTTAAGAGTCGACTTAAGACTTTCCTCTTTGATGGTCTGATAGTTATAGGGTTGAATCAGGTTCACCTGGCCCCGCCCCTAGAGATGCTGCTAGAGGCTGATAGGCGGCTGGGGGACGCTTAGGATACACTGAGCACCTCTCCTCTTCTCTCTCTCCTTATGGATGGATTTACATCTCTCCATCACACATTATTAACTCTGCTTCCTCCCCGGAGTCTTTGTGACGTCACGTCTCAGAGGATCCATTGGCTGTGTCTGATGCCTCCTGTCATGGCCCTGATGATGCCCCGCCCACTCCTCTCTACCTCCTTCTGTCTCATGGATCATGGAGGTCTGGATCGTGGTCCATGCCGACTACGAACTATTCATACGCTCTGTCATATTCATTGAATGTGTTTATGTAACACTAACGCTTCATTCTGGTCACATGACATCTATTGTTCTGTCCATCCTGGAGAGGGATCCTCCTCTGTTGCTCTCCTGAACGGTTCTTCACTTTTTTCCCCATGAAAGGTATTTTTCTTTCTTCTATTTCTTGGGAGTTTCTCCTGATCCGATGAGAGGTCAAAGGTCAGGGATGTCGTATGTGTACAGATTGTAAAGCCCTCTGAGGCACATTCGTAATTTGTGATGTTGCGATAGACACAATAAACTGAATTGAATGCAGTATAAAAAAAGGTATCGACCCGCGCGGCTCGTATAGACTCAACGATACCTTGTGGAGTTCAAGTTGCTCTGCTTCATGAGGATCTGCAGTCGCCTGAAGGCACCAAAGTCCCAGCCGGGGTTACTGTTAAACAGGTGGTCCTTCTGATACACCGGGAAGTGGCTGAGATGGCGGTCTTACGGATGTAAAAGAAAGTTTTTTTTAAACATAAATAATTGGCAATGTCCATCGATGTGAAAGTCAACAACATCTGTGGGGTACCAGTGTGGTTGATGGCAAGATGGAAAAGTAGCATGTCACCCGAGGACAGACACACGATGGGGTTGGGGATACGAGGAAGGACAGCCGTGTCGGAAGCATCGTCATCCTCGGCGTCTTCCGTGTCTCTCCTCTTTCTGGGTCTTGTGTTTAGGAGTTCTATTGGTTCTATGAAAAAAGAGTAAAAAAAAAAAAAAGGTGCTGAGGGTTTAGACAGCAACATCCCTTAAAATGATCCAAGATACAGAAGTTAAATGGCTTGATTAAAGATGGACAGTCAAATTTTAGACACCTGCCATGAACTGATTGATGAGCTCTTTCTGTGTGGGAATCCAACCAAAGACGCCTTCAGGGTCAAACTGGACCAAATGGATTTGACCAATACTCTTCGCGTGGATATCTGGTCCTAAAACCTCCCTCACCGTCTGGAAGAGAAGAGAAACAAGCGCAATAATAACTGCTACTGCAGCACGATGGAACAGCACAACACATAAATACAAGAAATTAAAAAAGACAAGATATCAATATCTAATTCCGAGAGGCCATCGGCACCATTTGCATATGGACAGTTCTCCCCAGACGGCATATTGGGTGATAAACCATATCATATTTTGTCAGATTACTGAATCTGGTATGCACGGTGGCGTCCGAGGAGTTGTTGTTGTTGTCCTAAAATGAGTGCATTGGGGTCCGTTTTAAAGTTGGCAAAGCGTGTATTTTATGGTGAAATATTGTTTATATTTTGAACATAATGGTTGTTTAATGTCCTGTAGGCTGCTTGAGAAGAAGGCTATTGTGTTGAACGGACATTTAGCTGCTAAATATAACAAACAACTAGAACGGGCACTCGGTAGAGCGCATACCTTCGCATATCACAAGATTGGGCATTGCATTATGAACATGTTGGCATTAGTTGCATGCCAATTGGATAGAAATTGACTGTGCTATGGTAAAAAGAAGATTTTGACCTTTTCATGACCTTGACCTTTGACCCGATCAATCCCAAAATCTATACAAATGGTCCCCGGATAATAACCAATCATCCCACCAGAATTCATGCGATTCGGTTTAATATTTTTTGACTTATGCGAATAACACGCATACAAATACACGGCGATCAAAACATTACCTTCCGCATTTTCAATGCAAAGGTAATAAACCCAGTGCAAACAAAACATGCACATTCAAACACAGGTGATGGAACGATCTTCAAATTATGAGACCAGTTATTGAGTTAGAACTTGTGATGGGTATCGGGTTTTTTTCTTTTTCCGATACCGGTGCTAAACCGGTATTTCTTAACCCTCCTGTTACCTGAGGGTCAATTTGACCCCATTCAATGTGTAACCCTCCTGTTATCTTCACATTTACTAACATATTTTACCCTTGGGGTCAATTTGACCCCAGCAATTAAAACCTCCAGAAAATTATTAGAATTAATATTGTTTTCCAGGTTTAAGTGTGAGGTACTTTATGTTTGTTTGTTTGCATACCTAAATAGCCCTTTAAATATATAAAAAAGTTGATATTTCTTATATGTTTGACAGTGAAAAACAGCCTGGGGTCAAATTGACCCCAAAGAACACCGACATTAAACATTGAATGGGGTTAAATTGACCCTAAAGGCAACAGGAGGGTTAAACGATACCGGTGCCTGAACTGATGCTTAAAAAAAAGAAAAAGCAAAAAACGACGATTGACGATGACGACGTTAAAAACCTCTTCGGCCATATTCCCTGTAAAAGCCGTTCTCATGGAGCAATGAGACTGTCGCGCTCGTAGCTGGTAGCTATCTTAAACATGGTTATAATTGCAAATGTATTATTTGTTGGCCTACTTTTATGAACGCAAGACTTGCAACGTGACGGAACCAATCTGAGCTCAGGCTGCTCTTGTTTTCGGTACCCAACCCCAGTTAGAACTGCTCAAAAAATATCTTTACATTCTCCTCCACCAAATGTGCAGATTCTTCCAGGTGTCCTGATAAATAATTCGCCAACTTTATACACAATTCATGCCAACTATTTGGTCCGGCGATCTGAAAAAGTCTCTCGGCTGCATCGGTCCAATACTAATTTGAGATTCGTGTCATTCCCATTTAACTGCAGAGGGATCATTTAACTGCAGAGGGATCATCACATTTAATGCAATTCATAAGTAAGAAATCAATTTTCTGCTCGGTCGATCATTCATCGATCCACGGCCCCCCCGCCGTCGCTCGCTCACCCGGGCCCACACCGTCTCGTCTCTCTCTTTGAGGCTGAGCAGCAGGTGGCCGTCTGGTGAGAGCCGGGCCGAGAGCCGAGGGAGCCCGGAGAGACAGGAGGTGTCGCACAGCTCTTCGGCCGACACGTAGCGCTCGCACCGGCAGCTGGAGCATCGGACAAGAGACGGGAAGACAAAGAGACGGGCGGCTTAGCACGCCGCGGTCGTTTTACCGGGCACGTTCTCAGGGTGATCGGACAGTTTTTCATTGAAAAGTATGAATTAGATTCACATGCCCATCGCCACGTCCAGAGCTCCTCCACGCGGTCCGCAGGCGACGGCGCAGGAGTGGAGGAGCGGGGACACGCACTCTCTGGACGCCGCCAGGCGGACCTGACCCGCGGAACAACGCCTGTTCACCTGGGAGAGAGAGAGAGAGAGAGAGAGAGAGAGAGAGAGAGAGAGAGAGAGGGAGAGAGAGAGAGAGAGAGAGAAGAGAGAGAGAAAGAGAGAGAGAGAGAGAGAGAGAGAGAGAGAAAGAGAGAGAGAGAGAGAGAGAGAGAGCAAGAGAGAGAGAAAGAGAGAGAGAAAGGTAGAGAGAAAGAGAGAGAGAGAGAGAGAGAGAGAGAGAGAGAAAGAGAGCAAGAGAGCAAGAGAAAGAAAGGGAGAGAGAGCGAGAGATAGAGAGAGAGAGAGAGAAAGGGAGAGAGAGAGAGAGAGAGAGAGAGAGGAGAGAGAAGAAGGAGAGAGAGCGAGAGAAGAGAGAGAAAGAGAGAGAGAGAGAGAGAGAGCGAGAGAGAGAGAGGAGAGAGGAGAGAGAAGGAGAAGAGAGAAGGAGAGAGAGAGAGAGAGAGAAGGAGAGAGAGAAGGAGAGAGAGGAGAGAGAGAGAAGAGAGAGAGAGAGCGAGAGAAGAGAGAGAGAAAGAGAGAGAGAGGAGAGAGAAAGAGAGCAAGAGAGAGAGAGAAAGGGAGAGAGAGAGAGGAGAGAAAGATAAAGGGAGAGGGAGAAAGCGAGAGAGAGAGAAAGAGAGAAAGAGAAAGAGAGCAAGAGAGAGAGAAAGGGAGAGAGAAAGAGAGGAGAGAGCGAGAGAGAGGAGAGCGAGAGAAAGAGAGAGAGAGTGTGAGAGAGAGGAGAGAGAGGGGAGGGAAGAGAGAGGAGAGCGAGAGAAAGAGAGAGAGAGTGTGAGAGAGAGGAGAGCGAGAGAAAGAGAGAGTGTGAGAGAGGAGAGAGGAGAGAGAGTGAGTGAGTGTACATAAGTCTTGATTGAAAAACAGCCCAGAGTATTTCCCCCATCTCAACATATTGATTTCCAATTTATAAAGTAAAATCATTACCAAACATCAAGCCATTGGTTTCTAAATGTTCATCGTTTATCTTTCCAAAGGTTGTATCAGATGTTCATGTTTTTTATTCTTTAAATGTACTTTTGAATAAGATTTTTGGATGGAAGTGAAACTATTTGTCGAAAGATGGGAACCATAGAGGTCATTTGTATAACGTTGACATTTCTAAGACACAACTGTCTGATGAATAAGATGAAGCAATATTCCACAAGTTTCTTATTATTAACAGATGATGGGACCAACTACATGCATTGTTCCTGAACCCTGAATCCAAAGCCTCAAATGATATCAATGACTAAATATAAAGTAACTATACCCCACTGACCTCAGGCTGGCAGTCCAATCCACTGTCAGAGACAGACCTTTTGAAATCCAGTTCATCGTAGAAGATGAAACCGGTTCTGCACAAACATGAACTATCCGAGTGCTGGAATGCACGATTCTTACCAAAACAGGTACACGAAGAAGAACCTGGAAAACAGGTGTGATGTATTTTTAAAAAATGAACATATTTTTGAACATTAACTGAACTTAAATCCACATATTATTTGTTCTAGAAACATCTGATTGGATCAAACCAGCTGTGGAGGTGGAGGAGCCGCCACAGGGGAAGCAGGCCTTCTGAGCGGGCAGGTGGTTGAAGGTGCCGGGTGGACATGGGTGACAGGCACCCAGAGTCCCAGCCTGAGTGAGGTTACCAAAGGAGCCAGGGGGGCAGGGTGTCGGCTGGGTGGATCCCATTGGACAAAGATACCCAACAGGGCAAGGGCTATTTTTGTAGTGGTCTGTACCTGTTGAATTAAGATAAACGCACACATCATTACCTTCGCATTGAAAATGCGGAAAGGTTATGTTTTGATCGCCGTGTATTTATTTATTTGTATGCGTGTTATTCGCAAAACACAAAAAGTATTAAACCGAATCGCATGAAATTTGGTGGGATGATTGGTTATTGTCCGGGGACCATTTGATTCGATTTTGGCATCGATCGGGTCAAAGGTCAAGGTCATGAAAAGGTCAACATCTTCTTGAATCGCATGCAATTTGGTGGGATGATTGGTTATTATCCGGGGACCATTTTATTAGAGTTTGGGATCGATCGGGTCAAAGGTCAAGGTCATGAAAAGGTCAACATCTTCTTGAATCGCATGCAATTTGGTGGGATGATTGGTTATTCTCCAGGGACCATTTGATTAGATTTTGGGATCGATCGGGTCAAAGGTCAAGGTCATGAAAAGGTCAACATCTTCTTTTTACTGTAGCGCGGTCAATTTATATCCAATTGGCATGCAACTAATGCCAACATGTTCATAATTCAATGCCCAATCTTGTGATATGCGAAGGTATGCGCTCTACCGAGTGCCCGTTCTAGTTTGTAATAATAAGTAAGTCATCAAAAACAAATTCACTACCGTTCAAAAGTTTGGGGTCATCCAGACAATTTATTGTTTTCCATGAAAACTCACTTTTATTTATCAATTTAATTGCAAAATGAATAGAAAATATAGTGAAGACATTGATAAGGTTAGAAATAATGCTTTTTATTTTAAATATCAATGTAGTTGTTCAAACTTGTGGCTCAAAGAAATTCCAGTTTTATTGCTTTTCTCACCAGCATAACTGTTTTCAGCTGCGCTCACATAAAATGGGTTTTCAAGGGTTTTCTACCCCTCCGTTAGTCTTCTCAGGCGATAACACAATGTACCACCAGAACACTGGAGATGGGCCTCTATACACCTCTGTAGACTTCATTAAACCCCAGAGAAAAGTCATTTACCACATGAACAGTGACTCAGTGTTTCCCCTACCATTACAACAGGGTGGCGGCTTATATCTGCACTCGTTTTGTTTTGCAAAGGTTGAACGTTATTGTTGTTTTGAAAAGATATGCAGTGTAAAACTCAGCAAAACTCTTTATTGCCAAAAATGTGAACTTGTTTTGTCTTAGTTTTTCACAGTTTGCACTTTAATTGTTATTATATTGAAAAAACATGCAGTGCAAAACAGGTTAATTGCAGCCACAATAAGAATAATTAAAAAATTCAGATTTTGCATTTAATTGTTGAGCGTCTTAAAATGTGAACTTTTCCAACTGAAGCTGTAAACCTAGGAGAAACACTTATGTATAGAGTGTATTTATGATTAATTTAATGTTATCTTTATTGAAGAAAAAGGTGCTTTTCTTTGAAAAATAACGACATTTCTAAGTGACCCCAAACTTTTGAACGGAAGTGTACATAAATACATATAAATTGAAATATATGGAATAGAGTACCCGGGGAGCAAAAGTATCCCGGTGGGCATGGAAGGCATTGCGCGATGGGGGAGCGGTGCGGACGGAAGGTTCCCCCCTCACACACGTGGCAACAGCTGGTTCTGGATCCTCTGAGGCCGCTCGTGTTGACAGGCATGAAACCCCCTATGCAGGACTTCGTGGTGGAGCTGTTGGCGGGGCAGTAGTAGGGAAAAGGACAGCTGTGGAGCATGGCAATGGGGTTATTTATAAAGCTTTAACATGTAGGATCAGTCCAAATGTATCATGTTTTCATCTCTTCCGCAGTGACAGCCTCTTGTTTCCTGGTCAGTCTTTCGAAAAAGCCAGGTTTCTATTCAGGATATTGGATGTGGTTTTTTTCTCGCACTCACAGTTGGTCGGGGGTGTTGTAGGTGTGAGATCCCTCAGGACACAAATACCCTTCAGGACACACTGGAGGCTCAGCGGTCTGCGGCCCACAGTACGAGCCGGCTCTGCAGAGCATCTCGGAGACTGCACCTGGATTATGAGCAAAAACTCATTACTGGAAAAAAACTCATTAACGTCTTCAGGGAGGAGGGCATTTATTAAAATAAAAGAATGAAACTTCTCACGTACGTGATCAAATATAGACCACGCTAACATAATGAACTGTGTTGATGAACCTACCCATGGGGCATTGATAAGAGGCCCTGCAGGGGACTCCCTCCACATTGGGCCTCCCCGGAGCTCCAGGCTCTGGGCAGAAGGTCCCCCCCGCACACGGTTCACACTGGCTGGGTGCGGCGGCTCCGGGGTGGAGCCTCTTGGTGCCTGCAGGGCAGAGGATGGGGGGTCCAGACCCGCTGCACCAGAAACCAGGCGGGCACGGACTGTTGGAGTAGTCTGTAAGCCCTGGGAAATAACAGGTTAGCAAATGATAACCAAAGTAAAAATACATCTGTTGTGTTAAATGGAGAGAACAAAAATAATAAATTAAGCACACGACTCATTTAAGTTATTCCGTACTTTGAATACAAGCAGATAGTTTATTTATTTATTTATGCATGCAAAGAACCAGAGGGAGAAGAGAGAGAGGAGGAATCAACCACTATTGTAAATAAAGTAATAATGAGACTTATATTTATTTTTAAAATATTCACTCCTCATTGTAGCCTCGGATATCACACGTTTTAAATGGAACAGTTTTTTCATCACATTACACCTCCTTCACATTTATCTCAGGCATACGGCACCTTAAACAACCTGTTACCTTTCGGGTCAATTTGATTCAATCAGTGCGTTTACATGATGGTATAATTCGAATCTTGCTTTAGTCGGACTATGCTATCTTTTGGGGGATCTGCTGTTATCCCAATATACATGGCAGTGAGTAATTCGAATCATTGGCCGAAAGCATGTCATATCCGATACGATAGGCGGCGCTGTTTTCATTACAACTTGTGGTGATACAGCCATTTCCGCTTGACCTCTTCACCACCACCAACAACAACATTTCGAGAAAGATGGCGAACAGAGAGCAAGGCGAAGCTACATCCCTCTACTATTTTCCATGGTGTTAATAGGAGTACAGCGAATGCAAATGGCGCTATTGGCTGAGTTGATAACGGAGAAAGCGCCGTCGCCGTACGGAGAATTTAATTTATCGTCTCTTTCGACTTCGGGTCACGACATGGGAGGGAGGAGGCGGAGGATCTCGAGCATGCGCAAAGACGCAAAGTCCAGTTGAATCGAATTCAGAGTTACATGCCGCGAGTCGAATTATCAACTGGATCGGACCGAGCTATCCAGGGTGTTAATCGGACCGAAGTCGGACCGCACATAGTCCGACTAAGGTGTTTACATGAAACGGATAATTCGATTTCAGTCCGACTAAGCCAATAATTCGATTGCATGTAAACGCACTGACTGTTTAACGTCGGTGTTCTTTGGGGTCAATTTGACCCCAGGCTGTTTTTCACTGTGTCAAACATATAAGAAATATCAACTTTTTTATATACTTAAAGGGCTATTTAGGTAGTCAACAAACAAACATAAAGTACCTCACACTTAAACTTGGGAAGCAATATTAATTCTAATAATTTTCTGGAGGTTTTAATTGCTGGGGTCAGATTGACCCCGAGGGTAAAATAGGTTAGTGAATGTAAAGGTAATAGGAGGGTTAAACAACCTGGAAACTTGATGTTATTTGATTTAAATGTAAATTAAAAGCAAGAGAGAGGACCATTAAGGTGTTATTTTACACTTCATTGTACAGAATAAGAAGGATGGCGCAGAGTGGGTGTGGTCAGTGTCACACCTGTCCTGTTACAGTGTGAACCAGGCGGGCAGGGCAGGCAGTCACCCTCGCTGCCCGCTCCGGGGAGAGCGCGATAGGTGTAGGGCGGACATGGCCGGGGTCCTGTCCCTCCATTAAAGTCTCTGCCAGGCAGTCCATCACAGTAATGAGCGGCAGGACACAGGTGAGGCATCGGGTCTCCTGCACACAACGTTTTGTTTTGTTTGAGGAACCAATCTGAACACCTGTGTCTAATTCCCCCCCCCCCCTCTCTACCTCCTTCTGTTTCATGGATAGTGGAGGTCTGGATCGTGGTCCATGCCTCCTACTCATTATGAATAATAAGAAGGAGGCATGGACGCTTCCTTCTGGTCAGATGACATCTACACTGTCCATCCTGGAGATGGATCATCCTCTGTTTGAAGGGTTATTCCCTTTTTTACCGCTTGAAAGTTTTATTTCTATTTTTTGGGTTTTTTTTCCTGATCCGATGTGAGGTCAAAGGTCAGGGATGTCGTATTTCTGAACAGATTGTAAAGCCCTCTGAGGGGAGTTTGTCATTTGTGATATTGGGCAAAACAAAATAAACTGAATTGAAAAGTAAACCAAATTTAATTGAATTTTTTATTCTCAGCCTGTGTTTTTGATCCTGATAGTATCTACTTTTACTCATGAGCTGCACAGTGACTGCAATTAACTCCCCCGTGGGACAGCGAGCAGCATTCTGCTTCCCAAGCATCAGGTTTGAAATCTGCTTCATACCATCAGAGATGCCAAACTACACAATTGTCTTTTTGCTTTGATTTTCTGAATCAGTGTTCCAAACTAAGACATTCATTTTCATCACTTCTAAAAATAAATTGTCTAAGAAAAAAACTCTTAGTACATAAACCAACTAGAACGGGCACTCGGTAGAGTGCATACCTTCGCATATCACAAGATTGGGCATTGAATTATGAACATTTGGGCATTAGTTGCATGCCAATTGGATAAAAATTGACCGTGCTATGGTAAAAAGAAGATTTTGACCTTTTCATGACATTGACCTTTGACCCGATCGATCCCAAAATCTAATCAAATGGTCCCCGGATAATAACCAATCATCCCACCAAATTTCATGCGATTCGGTTTAAAACTTTTTTTGTTATGCGAGTAACACGCATACAAATAAATAAATACACGGCGATCAAAACATAACCTTCCGCATTTTCAATGCGAAGGTAATAATAACAGTAGCTACAAAAAAACTTCCGTCGACTCGAACATGAATAGCAGCGGCCTCGTACCAGGTGGGCACCAGTGCTGCGGGGGGCAGGCTGAGCAGTCCTGCAGGCCGGCTCCTCCGGAGGAGCTCCTGACCGTGTTGGCAGGACATGCGGCTGCTTCCTCTGCGCCCTCGGGACAGTAGAAACCTGCAAGAAAATGTAAAAAAACGTACATGCAATAACATTTTTATTTATTACTCTTCAATAGAATCTAGTATACAAATACATTATAGTTCTTTTTTTAAATTATTAATAATTGAAGTTTTGTACCAGGTGGACATAGTCCAGCACACTGCATGCCCCACTGGCACTGGGACAGATTAGACATTAGTCCCTGAGGGGTGAAATCTGCACTCCCAGAAACACAAAGATAGCCCGCCGCACACACACCCTGGATCCTACCGGCCCTGAAGAAAACACACAGATACACACATACACACACACTCGTTAGATGAATGAAATGACAATGACATCGTTTCCACCATTTCACCTCCCAAATTCATGCATATCGAAGTGTTAATTTGGCTGTTCAGTGAACCGTGACCCCTCAACATGACACACTCCTGCATTGTGCTAACAAGTGTAATCAGAGCACCGATGACATGTTGCCTTTGATCATGTGTTTGTGTGTATGTACAGGATGTGCATGTGTCAATGTGTGTGTATGTCTTTGCACTGGGGCTGTGACGCACTCAGAGTATATACCTGCAGAATTTCCCTGGAGGGCAGGGCAGACACTCTCTCTCTCCTTTCAGTCCTCCCTGGTTTGAACGGGTGTATGTCCCATCAGGGCAGGGCTGAGGCACCATTGTGCCTAAAAATAAAAATAAAAATAAAGATCCAGTCGAGTGAAGACGACACAGCGTGAATAATTACATAATTACTCCGAAAGGCTTATTTTAAAGTAAAAGAAAAGTCTGAATAGCATTTTTTTCTTCCTCCCCTGTATTCAAAACTTCACCTGCAGGGCAATATGAGTGCGGTGGGCAGAGCCATGGCTCTCCCACTACGGCCTCCTCACAGTAGAACCCAGATCGGCATGGGATGCAGCTGTCTGAGCCCGGATTGGGCTGGTACTCTCCGGTGGGACAAGGCCGGGGCAGAGCAGAGCCTTCTGGACAGTAATGGCCCTGAATGTGGATTCAACGCAAAGGGGCGTTGATTCATAATAATCCAAGCGGCTTCTCTCCGAGAATATACCGTTAGGAAAACAACAGGAACGATGGAGAAGGGAAGGTAATTAAACAGTACATGAATACATTTCACCTTGGGGCACAGGAAGGCATACGGGGTGGTTGAAGAGTAGTCAAAAGGGCAGTGGAAACCAGCGGCACAGGGGCCACTGGGGCTGGCGAGGCCCTCGGTGGAGCAGTAGTGACCAGCAGGACAGGCAGAGCAGCTCTCCATGGACACGCCTCCTTACAGTGTGAAAAGAGATAACGGTGAGGAACGGTACACGCACATCCGACCAGCAGTTAGACAAGAAATCACAGTAAGTAAGTAAGTAATATATTTTCCATAGGTACATACATAACGTGTACATACTGACAGACATTAACAACAGAAAAAATGTACGAATGGAGGACCGTCCAAAGACCGAGGTCTGTAGGCTCCTCTGAGATGAGGAGTTGGACGGCCCCGCCCCGAACCCTTTAGCCCCGCCCCTCCCAACTACCACAGGCACACAGACAGTACACGCACATATGGATCAAAACATAAAATGTCGTACAAGCAACAACAACAACAAAACCAGAACAGGAAAAAGAAAACCAAAAGAAAACGAAAAAGAAAGAGACATAGTAAAAATAATAATAAAAGGCAAATGTGAACTACTGATAATTTAGAAAGAAAAGAAAAAATCACGAACATCAAATTATGTATATTCATTATATTTTAAATATCTTTCCTCTATATTTTAAATATCTTTCCTCTCTCAGGATATGTTTCAAACGCAAGCCCTTAATTAATGAGATGGATATCAGGTGTGACTCTCACAGAAAGACATACCAATTCACGAGGAGTTTAAATAGCCGGTCTACCTCTGGTGGTGCGAACGCTGCCGAGAGGGCAGGGAATCGGGGAGAGGCACCCTGCCCGACAGTAGTGACCCACGGGGCAAGGGCCATTCCCGGGGGAGTCGTCAGAGCTCTGCGGCGTCGGCCCCGTAGCTCCGCCTTGGCAGAAATAACCCTGCAGACAGGAACCTGAACAAAAGTGCAATTAATGTGCGTTTTTGTCACAAAATAACAGAACCAGTATCGGGGTTTGTGTGTATTTAGATTTCTAAATATAAATGTCTCCAGTCACCTTGTGGTGCCGAGGCTCCGTGTGCGCTGCAGTACGCTCCCGAGGGACAGGGTGTGCACACGGAGAGAGAGACGGCTCCCGTCTGGTTGCTGAAAGTCCCGGGAGGACAGTGCTGAGGCACCGCCGTCCCGGCAGGACAACACTGACCTGTGAAGGGAGCGCTTATTAAATATCGGTGGAAACATTATGGCAGAATTAGAAAATGTGCCCACTGGACAGTATTGCTGCTGTGAGGAACAGGGTAAGTGAAAATGACCCTGAAAATGTTCTGTTAATATGGTGACTATTTCCCACAAGCCTTTATTTTGTAAGTGCCTTTCTAGGTTTAGACACTTTTATTTTGAAGTTTTTCCAGTGAGACAGGAAGTAGAAGTAAATCTCGCAACGTGATTTCACTAAAAGTACTTAGGTGACGGTGAACTGAAGGAAAAGGTGTTGAGAGTATTCTTCTGAAGTAGATAAGTTACTGAGCTGGAACAGGAACAAGGTACTTTGTGTTTTATTTGGGCTTTGACTTCATGTTTAGTGACTTTATTCTTTAATTAACTTGTAAAATGTATTGTGATAAGATGCTTATGCTAGATTTGAGCTATATGTTGCCTTTAACCCTCCTGTTGCCTTAGGGTCAATTTACCCCTCCTGTTACCTTTATATTAGGGCTGTCAATCGATTAAAAAAAATTAACTAATTAATCGCACCTTTTGAAATTGCGATTAATTAATCGCGATTAATCGCGATTAATTGCGATTAATCGCAATTAAAAGTTAAAAGTTAAAAGTTCATTCTTTTTAAAGACAAAACTTCACACAGAGCTGTGTTTTCAAAGAGGCTCCTACATATACAGTGCCAGCGAGGTATTTAATATCGTGGATGATAAATTGTTTCTTCAGTGAAACATCAGATTAGTAAAAAAAAAGAAGTATATTGAGACCCCATTGGTCCTGTCATCTTTAACATTGAACACAGCAGAACCAGTGGCCTTGGTAACTGACTGACATTCACACATGTCACGTTAACCCTCTGGAGGCTGGGGGCATTTTATACATTTTACAAAATAAATTAAATTCACTGTTTAACCCTTGTGTTGCCTCCGGGTCATTTTGACCCGAATCAATATTACACCCTCCTGCCGCCTTCGGGTTAATTTGACCCCATTCAATGTTTAATGTCGGTGTTCTTTCGGTAGTCAACAAACAAACATAAAGTGCCTCACACTTAAACTTGGAAAACAATATTAATTCTAATAATTTTCTGGAGGTTTTAATTGCTGGCGTCAAATTGAACCCAAAGGGTAAAATATGTTAGTAAATATAAAGGTAACAGGAGGTGAAACATTGAATCGGGTCAAAATGACCCAAAGGCGGGGGGAGGGTTAAATATTTAATCGGGTCAAAATGACCCGAAGGCAACACAAGGGTTAAAAGTGTTTCCCTTCTTTTTAAAGACAAAACTTCACACAGAGCTGTGTTTTCAAAGAGGCTCCTACATATAAAGTGCCAGCGAGGTATTTAATATCGTGGATGATAAATTGTTTTTTCAGTGAAACATCAGATTAGTAAAAAAAAAGAAGTATATTGAGACCCCATTGGTCCTGTCATCTTTAACATTGAACACAGCAGAACCAGTGGCCTTGGTGACTGACTGACATTCAAATATGTCACGTTGACCCTCTGGAGGCTGGGCTCATTTTATACATTTTACAAAATAAATTAAATTCACCGTTTAAAGTCTTTTGCATGTGACACACCCCCACGTGTTCTACATCAAACATTCCAGAACAATCTCAGCTCTGAAATAAGGCTCATTGTCCTCGCGCCGTGTCCTCTGGTTCTCTGACTGACAGGCTGCTAAATGAGCCTAACCTGTGAGGTGGGAGGTCCTTTGTGATTTAATGAGTGTTCATTGGTTTTTTTTTTCCCCCGAAATGTTGACAGACAAACGGATTGACCAATCACGTTGAAGGTTTCGTGTGTCGCGTTCTTTCCGCGCCGCGTCACCCGACACGTCGCCCTCCGTTCCTCTGTGTATCAGAGGGGGAGACGGGAGGAAGGAGGAGCAGGAGGAAACCCGACTGATTCATCCACGAGTTAAACTCATTTCTGCTCCTTATTTTCGCGGAGAAATGATTGTTTTAAAAACGGAAACAGTGTCAAACCGTACTGCCGCGGTTAAAAAAAAAAAAAAAAAAACTTGCGTTAATTGCGTTAAAATATTTTAGTGCGTTAACGCGGCCAAATTAATCGCATAGATTAACGCGTTAACGCTGACAGCCCTACTTTATATTTACTGACATATTTTACCCTTGGGGTCAATTTGACCCCAGCAATTAAAACCTCCAGAAAATTATTAGAATTAATATTGCTTCCCAAGTTTAAGTGTGAGGTACTTTATGTTTGTTTGTTGACTACCTAAATAGCCCTTTAAATATATAAAAAAGTTGATATTTCTTATATGTTTGACACAGTGAAAAACAGCCTGGGGTCAAATTGACCCCAAAGAACACCGACATTAAACATTGAATGGGGTCAAATTGACCCGAAGGTAACAGGAGGGTTAAGAAAGAGAACATGTTGTGATTAATGTCCACATGTATATATGAATGTCATCTAATTAATGTTTACACTCTTAAGAGCTCATTTCTGTTGTATTTGTTCCATTACCTCTTACAGTGATATCTGGAAATTAAAATGGAAAAAGAGAAACTCTTAAATGTATGTTGTCAACAAGGCTCATGGTTGAACATGAATTAAGGAAATTCTGTAAACATCAGTATGCTTTGTAAATGACTCTGAAAAGGTTCTGTTAATATGGTGACTATTTCACATACGCCTTTATTTTGTAAGTGCCTTTGTATGTTTTAGGTCATATTATTTAGAAGTTAAGTTGAGAAAATTTTGTGATGAATGTCCACATGTATATATGAATGTCATCTATTTAATATTTACACTCTTAAGAGCTCATTTCTGTTGTATTTGTTCCATTAGCTCTTACGCTGATTTCTGAAAATTAAGGCTCAATGTTGAACATGAATAAAGGAAATTCTGGAAGCACCAGTACGCTTCACTATCGTCCGGCTGGACTCCGCCACAGTAAGTGATCCGCCTCATACTGTAGATCCATTTCTCCACTGGGCTCACCCGCCAGGCAGACAGAGGGCTCTTGAGTGGCTAAGGAGAAACACATGGACCCTCCGGGGCACGTCATGCAGTGAGCTGCCCCGGGGGCAGCACTGTAAGTGCCGGGCTCACAGGGCACCTCGCTCGCTGAGCCGACTGGACAGCTGTGGCCGGCGGGGCAGATGTAACCATGGGAACCATCGGACGGGATGGGACTGGAGCTGCCGCCCAGACACACATGCCTGCAGGCATAAACAGAGAGGAAAACAAGCATCATATCACTTATTATTCATAAAAAGCTGCCATTAGGGAAATTGATGTGTTAGTGAGGAAATGTGATTTCTAAAAAAAGATTTTTTCAATTGGCAGCATTCCTGGAGACATTATTTCAAAATATACAACAATTAGACCACATTTCAATAGTAGAAAGAAGGAGAAGGAGGTAGAGAGGGGGGGGGGCAGGAGGCATCAGGCCCAGCCAGGTCAAAAGGACCCTCTGAGACGTGAAGTCACAAAGACTCCGGGGTGGAAGCAGAGTTAATAATGTGTGATGGAGAGATGTAAATTCATCCATAAGGAGAGAGAGAAGAGGAGAGAGGTGCTCAGTGTATCCTAAAGCGTCCCCTGGCAGCATCTCTAGGGGCGGGACCAGGTGAACCTCAAAACATATCTTCTCCATTTGTTGATTTGCCTAAAGTCTTGAAACATTTAAACCTGGTTCAAAACACGTGAAAACCCATTTACACTTTGTTTTTAAAAGCAGTTCATGAATGGATTTTAGTAGTTTAGCTGGTAATGAATATTAACAAAAAAGTGTAATCACAATTTAAACATTATTCTCAAATCATTTATTGTACAGACTATAAACAAACAGTAGTATAATATATATATATTTATATACGGTATATATATTTTTGTATATTTATAGGTATATATATTTCAGCCCTGCCATAGTTTGGAAACCTGTCTAGGGGACCCTGCCCTTTCCCAATTTATAAGTTTATATATATATAATCTATATCTATAGATTATAGATATATATCCTACACATAAATCCAAAAATCAATCGGGAGACACTGAAAGCAGGAAAGAAAAAGACTAAGAGAGATAAGTTTAAATTAGTACATGTCAAAACAATTTCCTTGACCACTTCAAAAAGTCAAGTGAACATTATGAAGAGTATAGAAGTGTTTACCCAGCGTGGCATGGGAGAGCGTGGGAGAGTTCTGCTATTGCAGGCCGGTCACAAAACAGTCCGGGGGGGCAGGCTGGGCATCCATCAACCCCCCTCAGTCCATGTGAGATGGACAACGTCCCTGTGGGGCAGGGGAGCGGGGAGCCAGTGCCAGAGGGGCAATAGTGACCCGCAGGACAAACGTGGCCTCTGGTAGAATTCCCCTGAGAAAACATGAACATATTTAATTTTGTAATTTTTGGCGGCATCCATTCCTCAGAGGGCATATTAGTTTAAAGTATGCGATGCTCGCAGGGCAAGTCGACTAATGCCCCTGTAACAGTTTAGCTCCACGCCTTCCTTTTTGTAATAGTTGTTTTCATCCTGCTTCCCATCTCGTCAGTCCAACTCCCCTCACCTGCCTCTGATCACCTCGTTAGTCCCTCATTACCTTCACCTGGTCCTCACGCCCTTCTCACCTGCAGCCCATCCCCTCGTTAGTCCCTCACTATTTAGCTCCCTCACTTCCACTTGTCTTCTGCCAGATTGTCTTGTGTTTTTGTGCCAAGTTCTCCAGTGTTATTAGAGTATATTCCTGACCTGCCTGCCCTGACCTCTGACTCTCTGCCCCGCCCCTTTTTGGACTTGTTTGCTTCTTCGACTGATCTCCTGGTTTTGACCCAGCCTGTTTCCAACCAAAGACAGTATTCTTTGTTACTCCTGTCTGAGTCGTGCTTTTGGGTCCACTCTAATAGCGTCGTGACAGCCCCGAGGACTCTTCGAGGCGGAAGTGTTTTTCACACCCAGCATTATGAAAAGATACTTGGTGGAACGACGCAAAAACACGATAGTTTAAGAGCCTTTTCGAGGAGTTGGAAGCAAAAATCACTACATCAAAACAAATGAATCCCACTAGAGTATGACTGTGCTCAGCGATATGACAATATTCCTATTTGATTGTGCAATATGTCTCAAAAAAGCTTCTGGAATGACCAAAATGGGGAGTAGAAATGTGTTCAGTGAGATTCCTGGTACTTTTTAATATGTTCGTGTGCCAGTGGGAATTCCGGCTTAATGGTAGTCCACCACCAATAACCGCGGCTAATTAAATGTAAATGCGGCTGTTTTTATATATATATATATATATCGTGTGCAAAGTTTCTTGCTGATGGTGCCTTTACAGAATAGATAATTGGGCAATAAAAGGGAAAACAGAGAGCGTTAATGATCACAGGCAATCTTCTCATCACATCCTATTTTTCTTTAAATAATTCTTCGATGAAAGGTCATGGGGGTCACCGATATTATAAGGCATATTTATCCGGGAACCAGGATGTAGAACAACACCTGATACTCAGTCGAGTTCGGGCTGGTCGATCCAGCAGGACAGTAGTACCCGGCCTCACAGAGTCCAGTTGGCTGGGACAGACCGGGTTGAGAGCAGAACATTCCTGCAGGAAACACCAGCACAATAAAGTCATTGACATTTTCTTCTTCTATTAAGGTTTAGGTTATGATGATTTTTTAAACACACCGGCAGGACAGAGCAGGCAGGCATTGGGATCGGAGGCTCCGGGCCGGTTCTGCACGGTGCCGAGAGGGCAGGGCGACCCTCGGCCCAGAGTCAGTCCCGGAGGACAGAAGTGTCCAACGGGACACGGGGCGGGCCGTACGGTACCTTCAACTGAGCCACAACGAGAAGAACTCATAAACACAGACGACATTAAAAGAGACCAATGAAATATACATGATTCTGCATTTTTGGAAATACATAAACACGACCGTTCAAAAGTTGGGGGTCACCCAGACAATCTTGTGTTTTCCGTGAAAACTCACACTTTTATTCATCAAATTAATTGCAAAATTAATAGAAAATAAAGTCAAGACATTGACAAGGCTAGAAATAATGATTTTTATTGTAAATATTCATGTTGTTTTTCCAAACTTGTGGCTCAAAGGAAGGCCAGTTTTATAGCTTCTCTCACCAGCATAACTGATTTCAGCTGCGCTCACATAAAAAGGGTCTTCAAGGGTTTTCTACCCCTCCGTTAGTCTTCTAAGGCGATAACACAATGTACCACTAGAACACTGGAGATGGGCCTCTATACACCTATGAAGAGATTTCATTAAAAACCAGAGAATACTCATTTACCACATTAACTATGTAGAGAGGGTATTTATTATTCATTAAATGTTATCTTCTTTGAAAAAAACAATGCTTTTACTTTGAAAAATAAGGACATTTCTACGTTTCTTTTTCTTTTTTAAGTGACTTTTGAACGGTAGTGTATATATCATCTTTGACTTTGAAAAGATCCAGCTACATATTTAATGAAATGCACACTGTAGATAACACAGTTAGATTAGCTGATCGCGCTGTGCAGGCCGAAGCTTCTGCCTGGAGACAGACCTGAGATCCCGCTGGAGCTACGGAGAAGGGCTCGCGGTTGCAGATCGGGTGTCAAGCGGAGGGCTAAACGAGGAGAACCCTCGGTACCGTCGATCATAACGGGTGACGGAGGTCTTGGCTTTGGCGAATAAGACGGATGAGCTCAGCGCTGGTAATGTCTGAGAGGATCTTCCGTGAGAGCAGTCTCTTGTGCTTCACTGACGGCTTGGACTATCCGGATCACAGCGTCCGTGCCCTCAGGACTGTTCGGCTGACAGAGACGCTACACAGAGCGGTAAGAAGAGGGGGCGGGATCGCTGTTTATGTGAATGAACGGTGGTGCCATCCGGACCATGTGTGCGTGAAGGGCGCTTCTGTAGCCCGAACATTGAACTGTTGGCCGTGTGGGATGCCGTACTATTTGCCGAGAGAGTTCACGTCCGCCATTGTGGTTGTCGTGTGCGTGCCGCCATCAGCTGACGCTGAGGAAGCTGGACACCATCCACTCCACTGTGTCTGCTCTGCTGAATCATCAGCCTGGAGCATTCATGGCTATCACTGGTGACTTTAACCACACCACATTGGAAAAGCTCTGCCAACCTTCCATCAATACATAGACTGCCCAACAAGGAACAATAAAACTCTGGATTTGCTGTATGCTAATACTAAGGACGGCAGGTCTGATCATGACCTGGTCCGGCTGACACCCAGGTATGTTCCTCTGGTGAAGAGGCTGCGGTGACCACCAGGACTGTGAGGAGGTGGTCTCTGGAGGCTAACGACGCTCTACAGGACTGCTTCGAGTCAACGGACTGGGATGTGCTGTGTGGACTGCATCACGGAATACATCAAGTTCTGTGAACACACCACCATCCCATCACGGACTGTGCGCTGCTTCCCCAACAACAAGCCCTGGATCACCAGGGACCTGAAGGCGCTTCTTAACATGAAGAAAGCTGCTTTCAGGTCTGGAGACAGGGATGAGCTGAGAGCCCAGCGCAACCTAAAGGTGAAGCTCAGGAGGCAAGGACTCCTACAGGAGGAAGCTGGAGGCCAAACTCCAGCTGAACAACACAAGGGAGGTGTGGTCTGGCATGAAGCAGATAACTGGCTTCAAGGTGGGAGGAGACAGCCAGGGGCTCCCTGGAGAGGGCCAACGAGCTGAACTGTTTTTCAATAGGTTCAGTTCACAGCCCTCCCCGTCTCCTCCACACATCACACCTCCCAAACACCTCCCCCTCTGTCCCCCTGCTGAGCTGCACATCCACCGAGCCCTCAATAACAATGGGCTCCTCCACCCTCCCCCCTCTCTCTGTGACGACTGACCAGGTGAGAAGACAGCTGGAGAAACTACACCAGCGCAGAGCTGAAGGTCCTGATGGCATCAGCCCCAGGGTCCTAGAGACCTGCGCCACCCAGCTGTCTGGTGTCCTGCAGCGCCTCTTCAACCTCAGCCTGAGGCAGGGGGAGGTCCCGGTGCTGTGGAAGACGTCGTGCCTGGTCCCTGTCCCAAAGAAGTCAGCACCATCTGGCCTCAATGACTACCGACGGACGTCCTCACCTCCCATGTGATGAAGGTGCTGGAGAGGCTGGTCTTGGCCCACCTCCGGCCGCAGGTGAAATCATCGCTGGACCCTCTGCAATTTGCTTACCAGCCTCATGTGGGAGTGGACGACGCCATCATCTACCTGCTGCAACGAGCTCAGTCGCACCTGGATGGAACCGATGTCTCTGTGAGAGTCACTTTCTTTGACTTCTCCAGTGCATTTAACACCATCCAGCCACTGCTGCTGAGTGAGAAGCTGCGGGTGGCGGTGGACGCGTCCACCATCTCCTGGATCACTGACTACCTCACAGGCAGACCACAGTTTGTCAGAATGGGGCGTGTGCTGTCTGGAACGGTGGTCAGTGATGTTGAGCCCCACAGGAACTGTTCTGTCTCCGTTCCTCTTCACCCTGTACACCAGTGACTTCCAGTACAACACGGAGTCATGCCATCTGCAGAAGTACTCTGATGACTCTGCAGTGGTCGGGTGTATTAGGGATGGACGGGAGGAGGAGTACAGGGCAGTGGTGAGCGACTTTGTAAAGTGGGCCGATGAGAACCACCTGCGGCTGAACGTGGCCAAGACCAGAGAGATGGTGGTGGACTTCAGGAGGAAGGCGACAGCTCCTCCACCTCTGAGTGTCCTGGGCGTGGACGTGGACATGGTGGAGGAGTACAAGTACCTGGGCGTCTCCATCGACAGCCGACTGAACTGGAAGGCCAACATCAACGCTGTGTACAAGAAGGGATGAGTCGACTCATTTTCCTGAGAAAGCTTGATCCTTCAACGTGTGCAGCAAGATGCTGGAGTTATTCTACCAGTCGGTTGTGGCCAGTGTGCTGCACTTTGCCATTGTCTGCTGGGGGAGCAGCATCGGAGCCGGTGACACCAGCCGTCTTAACAAACTGGTTAGGAAGGCTGGCTCCATCATCGGCTGCCAGCTGGAGCACCTGGAACAGGTGGTGGAGAGGAGGACGTTGAAGAAACTGGTGTCCATATTGGACAACCCGGACCACCCTCTCCACCACCTCCTACAGGGACAGAGGAGTACTTTCTCCAAACGTCTCCTCACGCTCCGCTGCCACAAGGACAGATACCAGAACCAGTTTTCCCTGCTCAGCGACACACCCGCTGAGGAACACACCCTGGTTATCGGGAGCTCTATAGTCAGGAACGTGAAAATAGCGAAGCCACGGACCAGAGTCGTGTGCCTCCCGGGGGCCAGAGCGGGCGACGTGGAGTCTTGTTTGAAGCTGCTGGCTAAGGATAAGCGGAGATACAGTCAGATTGTAATACACGCCGGTGGTAATGACGCCCGAGCCCGCCGCTCGGAACTCACTAAAATTAATGTGGAATCGGTGTGTGCTTATGCCAAGACGTTGTCGGACACCGTAATTTTCTCTGGCCCTCTCCCAAATTTGCAGACAGACGAATTGTATAGCCGAATGTCGTCTTTCAACCGCTGGCTGTCGGTGGTGCCCAGCGAATAATGTGGGCTACGTAGACAACTGGAAGACTTTCTGGGAAAACCTGATCTGATGAGGAGAGCGGCATTCATCCCACGTTGGACGGAGCGTCTCATTTCTGCGAATATGACCAAGTTGATCACGGACTTAATCTATGACAACCCAGGGTTCAGATCAGGAACCGGGAGCAGAGTTGTAGTTTAACACCCTTCTCTGCTCTTCCATTCGAGCAGTTACCCACCCTTGACTTTAGAGTAGAGACTGTGTCTGTCCCACGGCCACTTCAATTAAATAAATCAAAAGTAAGCAGAAGAGGAGTCGTACACAATAACCTTATACAAGTTAACACAATTATTTCAGCAGTGCAACAAAATAGGTCTATTAAATGTGGTCTCCTAAATATTCGATCTCTGTCATCTAAAGCTGTGTTACTGAATGATTTAATATCAGATAATCACATTGATTTATGTTGCCTAACTGAAACCTGGCTGAGCCATGAAGAATATGTCTGCCTGAATGAATCGACTCCTCCAAGTCATATTAATACTCACATTCCTCGAGGCACCGGTCGAGGAGGTGGAGTAACAGCAATCTTTGAATCGAGCCTATTAATTAATCCTCAACCAAAATTACACTACACCTCATTTGAAAGCCTTGTTCTTAGTCTTTCACATCCAACCTGGAAAACACTACAGCCAATTCAATTTGTGATTCTGTACCGGCCACCAGGTCCATATTCAGAGTTTATATCTGAATTCTCAGAATTTATATCAAGTTTGGTTCTTAAAACCGATAAAGTTATTATTGTTGGAGATTTTAATATCCATGTGGATGTTGATAATGATTGCCTTAGTGCTGCATTCATCTCCTTGTTGGACTCGATTGGCTTCTGTCAGAGAGTACAGAAACCCACTCACAGCTTTGGCCACACGCTTGATCTTGTTCTTACTTATGGCGTTGACATTGAGCATTTGAACGTCTTCCCACAGAATCCTCTTCTGTCAGACCACAACCTCATAACTTTTGAATTTATACTACGGAGTGTACTCCGTTAGTCAAAAGTTTCTACACTAGATGTCTAACTGATAGTGCTGTAGCTAAATTTAAAGAAGCGATTCCTTCTGTATTTGATTCGATACCACGTCTCAATATAACAGAGGACTCCTGGTCTAACTTTAGTCCGTCCCAGATTGATCATCTTGTTGACAGTGCCATAGGCTCTCTGAGAATGACACTGGACTCGATAGCCCTCTGAAGAAGAAGACAGTGAGGAAGAGGAGGTTGGCTCCCTGGTATAACCCTCAGACCCGCAAACTGAAGCAAACATCACGAAAGCTTGAACGCATATGGCGTTCAACTAATCTCGAAGAATCCCGCTTAGTTTGGCGAGATAGTCTTAAAACATATAAGAAGGCCCTCCGTAATGCCAGAGCAGCCTATTACTCATCAATAATAGAAAAAATTCAATACAACCCCAGGTTTCTCTTCAGCACTGTAGCCAGGCTGACAGAGAGTCACAGCTCTGTGGAGCCGAGCATTCCTATAAACCTTAGTGGTAATGACTTTATGAACTTCTTTAATGAAAAGATTTTAACTATTAGGGACAAGATTAATAATCTCTTGCCCATAACCAGTGCCAATCTGTCCTCAAGTGGAATGGCCTTGGAAACCGCTGTATGCCCTGGTGTATATTTGTTGGGCTTTCCTCCCATCAACCGTGACCAATTATTTTCTACGGTTTCTACTTCGAACACGTCTACCTGTCTCTTGGACCCCATCCCGACGAGGCTGCTTAAAGACGTTTTGCCTTTAATTGGCGGCTCTCTATTAGATATTATCAATGTGTCTCTGCTAGCAGGCCACGTACCACACTCCTTCAAGGTGGCTGTTATTAAACCTCTCCTGAAGAAGCCCACTCTGGATCCAGAGGTATTGGCTAACTACAGACCGATCTCTAACCTCTCCTTCCTCTCCAAGATCCTTGAGAAAGTGGTCGCAAATCAGTTGTGCGACTTTCTACATCATAATAGTTTATTTGAGAAATTTCAATCAGGATTTAGAAAACACCACAGCACCGAGCGGCACTGGTGAAAATTACAAATGACCTCTTAATGGCAGCAGATAAAGGACTCCTCTCTGTCCTGGTCTTGTTAGACCTTAGTGCTGCATTCGACACCATTGACCATGACATCCTGTTACAGAGACTGGAGCAGTCGATTGGCATTTCAGGCACGGCACTAATTTGGTTTAAATCCTATTTATCAGATCGATCTCAGTTTGTATTTGTAAACGATGACGCCTCGATAACCACCAACGTTAATCACGGAGTTCCACAAGGTTCTGTGCTTGGACCAATTTTATTTACCTTATACATGCTTCCTTTGGGCAATATTATCAGGAAACACTCCATAAACTTTCATTGTTATGCAGATGACACTCAACTATATTTATCGATAAAACCAGAGGAGAGCAACCAACTCTGTAAAATTCAAGCATGTCTTAAAGACATAAAACATGGATGACCTGCAACTTCTTGATGTTAAACTCAGACAAAACCGAAGTAATTTTAATCGGCCCTGAGCACCTCAGAGATCAATTATCTGGTGATGTGGATTCTGTAGACGGCATTGCCCTGGCATCCAACACCACTGTAAAGAATCTTGGCGTTATCTTTGATCGACTTGTCCTTTAACTCCCACGTAAAGCAAATCTCAAGGACTGCATTCTTTCATCTACGTAATATTTCAAAAATCAGGCACATCTTGTCTCAAAAAGATGCAGAAAAATTGGTTCACGTTAGTTACTTGAGACTGGATTACTGCAACTCCTTATTAGCAGGCTGCTCTAATAAATCTCTTAGGTCCCTCAGTTGATCCAGAATGCTGCGGCTCGTGGTCTCACTAAAACTAGGGAGAGTGATCACATCACTCCTGCACTAGCTGCTCTGCACTGGCTCCCAGTAAAATCAAGAATCACTTTTAAAATTCTTCTCTTAACCTACAAAGCCTTGATTGGTGATGCTCCATCATATCTTAAGGAGCTTGTCGTACCATATTGCCCCACTAGAGAGCTCCGCTCACTAAATGCGGGACTACTTGTAGTTCCTAGAGTCTTAAAAAGTAGAATGGGAGCCAGAGCCTTTAGTTATCAAGCTCCTCTTTTATGGAACCAGCTTCCAATTTCAGTCCGGGAGGCAGACACAGTCACCTCGTTTAAGAGTAGACTTAAGACCTTCCTCTTTGACAGAGCTTATAGTTAGGGCTGAATCAGGTTTGCCCTGGTCCAGCCCTTGATATGCTGCTATAGGCTTATAGCTGCGGGGACGTTTAGGATGCACTGAGTACGTATCTCCTCTTTTTTCTCTCCTTAAGGATGAATTTTCATCTCTCAATCACACGTTACTAACTCTGCTTTCTCCGCGGAAGTCCTTTTGACTTTACGTCTCATGGGGTCATCGGACCCTATGAGACGGCATAGATCCTATCTGCCTGATGGATCGTCTGGGTCGTGGAATTCCTGCTCATGACTACGCCACTGTCCTGTTGAGACTCCGCCCACTCCTCCTCCCCACCGCCATCTGCCTGATGGATCGTGGAGGTCTCCATCGTGGAATATGCCTACTATGAACTATTCATACACTCTGTCATATTCATTGAATGTATTTTAACTCTAAATCTGTCCTTCTGTACACATTACATCTATTGCATCTGTCCATCCTAGGAGAGGGATCCTCCTCTGTTGCTCTCCTCCAGGTTTCTTCCTTTTTCCCCTGAAGGGTTATTTGGGAGTTTTTCCTGGTCCGATGTGAGGTTTTGGGGCAGGGATGTCTATGTGTACAGATTGTAAAGCACTCCGAGACAAATTTGTAATTTGTGAAATTGGGCTATACAAATAAACTGAATTGAATTGAACATTCCTGCCGACGGCTATGAGGCTCTACAACAGTTCACCTCTTGCCAGATCACCCTAACCCTTCTTATATTTGTGTTTTTTATTTTTATTTTTATTCTTGTGTGTTGCTGCTACTGGCTCGACAAATTTCCCCTTGGGGATTAATAAAGTATATATCTATCTATCTATCTATCTATTAGCTGAACTCCCATTAGCTGTTCCAATTTTACATCGAGATGTTTTTCATTTGCTTTCATTACTTTTACCACAAGCTTCCCAAAGTGACTTTGCACACTCCCCACAGAATGGTGTGACTGTGTTGCCCTTAATTAAACATATGGGGCTTGTAAATGTCCAACAATTTCTGTCCTTTTCGACAAGGTGATCATTGCCCTTATAAAACATTCATTGTGGCTGTGCTGCATGCTAATCCTGTGCGACGACTGCTGGAAAATTAATTACAACCGCTATCTCTATGTTGCTGAATATTAGATGTAGAAAAAAATATGTTTCCCACCTGGACAGTAGTACCCAGCTGTACACCTGGTGCAGTTGTCTTGATGTGTGTTTCCCGCTTCAGCGCTAAATGTTCCTGCAAGACAAGGCGTAGGGACTCGTGTCCCTCTGGGACAGAAGAAACCAGCTGGGCACAGAGCCGGATCTGCTCTGCTTGAGCCCCAGTCGCAATAAAACCCTGCCCGGCAATCCCCTAGAGGCCAAAAGGGGAAGAACACCACACTCAGATGGGAGGATATTATCGTTAAAAAGTCATCAATTTAAAAAAAATTGTAAATGACTGAAAATGTTCTGTTACTGTGTTGACTTTCGCATACGCCTTTATTTTGCAAGTGCCTTTGTATGTTTTAGGTCCTTTTATTTTGAAGTTCTTCCGGCGAGACAGGAAGTAGAGGTAAATCTCGTAACTTGACTTCGCAAAAAGTACGTTAGCTGACGATGAACTGAAGGAAAAAGTGTTCATGAGTATTCTTCTTACTCTTTAAACTGCTAAGCACCGAGCTGGAACAGGAACAAGGTACTTTGTGTTTTATTTGGGCTTTGACTACATGTTTAATGACTTTATTCTTTAATTAGCTTGTAAAATGTGTTGTGATAAGATGTTAATGCTAGATGTTAGCTATATGTTCCCTTTAAGAAAGAAAATATGTTGTGATTAATGTCCACATGTATATATGAATGTCATCTATTTGATGTTTACACTCATAAGAGCTCATTTCTGGGGGTTTCTGGTCTTACTCAGATTGGAGGAAATTATCTTTATTAAAAGTCATTAATAAAATAAAAAAATTGCATTAAACATGGCAAAACTAAACATAAACATGTTAGGTGTATTTCATGTAACCTACCTGCTCTGAGCCCCTGTTGGCAGAAAGCCCCGGGTGGGCAGAGAGATCCGGTTCTGTTGTCGGTCGGGTTCGGCACCGCTGCGCCCATCAGACAAAGAAACCCGGCGGCACACGGTCCCGAAGGCTCGACCAAACCGTCTGACCCACAGAACCGACCCGCCGGACACACGCGGCACTCGCCTGGCAACACAAGACGGACAGACTTCAGTCCAAACAGAAACTGAACACGCGAGAGGTGCATCAGCCGTGTGCTCTGACATGGTTGAAGTCGACTAAAATAAGGAAGGATCATTTCAAAACAAATCTTAAGGAGTCAGAATTAATTGAAGCCCTCATACGGTCATGAAAAACCTGGAAAAGTCATGGAATTTAAAAATAGTTATTTCCAGGACTGGAAAAGTCTGCAATGGTTTTATATTCATTTTCAAATTTATTTGATTATAATAATTTAGGATATGAATATATGAGCATTTTTGCTTCTATACCGTTTCAGTCTTTCTGTTTTGTATATTAGATATAATAATATTGTATTGTATTGCAATGATTGACTGAATAAAATACACAACAACAACAACCAAACTTGCCAACAACAGTGTTTAAGCCTATTTATTAATACAGAAAAGTAAAGGACTGGAAGTGGACAGCACATTGGGTCTACATATACCGTGGCTTAATGCTTCATTTTGATATTAATCCGGGTTTGTACAGTCATGAAAAACCTGGAAAAGTCATGGAAGTAAAAAATTAAAGGGTCCTTGAAAAAGAAATTAAATCCCTAAAGTTTTGGAAAAGTCAAAGAATTTTGTTATATTCATATGTTCGTTTACGCAGTTTGATTAAAAGAATAAACATTCATATGAATGTTTTTTTTAATGTAACTATTGTCTCATTCATTCGTGTCATTTAAGGTTTATACTCATGTATACACCGAGATTTCACAAAATGTTTGGTCATGGAAATTTGGTTAAAAGTCATGGAAAGGTCATGGAAATCCATTAGTCAACTTGTGCATGAACCCTGTAGTTAAACAACCACTAAACTGGGTGTCTACCTGCGGTGGTGAGCCCGTGGCTGGGGCTGTAGGTGCCTTTGGGGCAGGGAACAGGTTGACCGTCTGCACTCTCCCTGGGACAGATGTAGCCGGAGGGGCACGGCAGAGGGCCGGAGACTCCAGCGGAGCTCCCCCTGGTGGGGCCGCTGCTCGGGTACGGGCAGTGGAACCCGGGAGGACATGGGTTACACTCGGTTTGGCCCGACACGTCCTGGAACCAGCCTGGAGCAAAGACATTCAAACGGTGAGTATACAGTACAAATAAAAGTCCCAAGTTTTTGCAGAGTTGCTCGTCATACAGTATAGTTTAATTTGCTCACCAAGAGGGCATGTTTTGCAGTAATCTTTTCTTTGTCCTCCGGTCTCATTTTGGTAAGAGCCAACTGGACACGGTGAGGGTACCCGGCTGCCCTCGGCACAGTAGTGGCCTGCTGGGCAAACGCTTCCAGACAGGGTAGCAGTCTGGGATCCCTCCAGACAGTAGAAACCTGGGAGGAAACACGTAAATAACATATTTGGCAAGCCACACTTTGATATATATGGAGTAGGATTATGCATCACACATCTTTAGTGTCATAAGTGACCTGGCGGGCAGGGCCCGGAGACTGCAGACAGGCCGGGCTCTGAGCAGTAGGAGCCGGGACGGCAGCGGCGACACTGAGCCTCGTCCACCAGCCGGTTCTGCTCACTGTCGATAGATGCATAACGACGACAAACCGCGTGATTTCATGTCATTTGGATCATAATTGCCCGGCATCACATTACAGAGGGCACTTCACGCCACTGCCAATACTAATTATTACTTTTCATGTCATTTAGCTGACTCTTTTATCCAAAGCGACTTGCAATCATGTGACATTCATACACCGTAGTCTCAGCTACAGGGAGCAACTCAGGGTGAAGTGTCTTGCTCAACACATCGACTAGGGCGGGGATTGAACCACCAACCCCCTGATTGAAAGACAGACCTGCTAACCACAGTCGACTTATAATAATAATATTATAATCTCCTGTATCCTCATATTTGAATATGTTATACTGGCAAAGCAATAGGTTCAACATAGATAATTATCATCAATGTCTGGGGATTTTATTACATCTTCAAAATGTCAAATGGTACCACTAGACACATACAGAACTAGGGTTAGTCACCATGTAGTTTAGAAATCCTTAGCGTTCATGGTAATTAGAGATATGAAGGCAATTATAACACACATATATATATATATTTATATATGTGTGTATTTATGTATGTATATACTATATATGTTTGTATGTTTATACATATATATATGTGTAAATATATGTATGTATATATATATTTATATGTGTATATATAAATATCTGTATATGTATATATGTGTATTTATATATATATATATGTGTATATATTTATATGTGTGTATGCATATATATATATGTATATATGTATGTACATATACATACATATATACAGGACTGTCTCAGAAAATTAGAATATTGTGATGAAGTTCTTTATTTTCTGTAATGCAATTAAAAAAGCAAATGTCATGCATTCTGGATTCATTACAAATCAACTGAAATATTGCAAGCCTTTTATTCTGATTTATTGCTGATTATGGCTTACAGCTTAAGAAAACTCAAATATCCTATCTCTAAATATTAGAATATCATGAAAAAGTATACTAGTAGGGTATTAAACAAATCACTTGAATTGTCTAATGAACTCGAAACACCTGCAAGGGTTTCCTGAGCCTTGACAAACACTCAGCTGTTATAAATCTTTTTTTTACTTGGTCTGAGGAAATATTAAAATTTTATGAGATAGGATTTTAGAGTTTTCTTAAGCTGTAAGCCATAATCAGCAATATAAAAAATAAAAAAAGGCTTGCAATATTTCAGTTGATTTGTAATGAATCCAGAATGCATGACATTTTTGTTTTTTTAATTGCATTACAGAAAATAAAGAACTTTATCACAATATTCTAATTTTCTGAGACAGTCCTGTATACATATATATAAGATATTGCAGGACATGCACCTGAATGTTCCTTTGGGGCATGGTTTTGGTACTGAAGTCCCCACGGGGCAGAAGAAGCCGGGGGGGCACGGGGATCCAGTCAGGTTATCGAGTGGCGCTGATTCAGAGGCTCCGCCCACACAGAGAAACCCCGCTGCACACGGCCCGCTGGGCAAAGTCCTCCCTTTTAAACAAATAGCATTCAAGCGATTTTTGAATCACCCCGATAACAGAGCAGCTATTCACCGCTAATTGTTTTTTACCAATTACTACAAGCAAGGTCAAATATATGTGATAAATACACAACACGTAACTAATCAGAGTCGGCCGACGCATCGTACCGGTTCCTCTGCAGTACATCCCCGGGTCGCACAGTGAGCACTGCCATTCCTCAGCCAGTCCTGACCGGTTCCCGTAACTTCCCGCGGGACATGGATGTGGATTTTCTGATCCACTGGGGCAATAAAATCCTCTCTCACAAGGAAGTGGATGGGTCGCTCCTTGATGTAATGGTACAGAATGGGGAAAAAATGGTATTTTACTCAGATTAAATTGAAAATGTCACTAGATTTCCTTCCCATCGGCTTTACCTCGATCTCGACAATAGAAACCAGAAGGGCACGTCTCACAGCTGCCCTGGCCTGGTTGTCGCTGGTAGCTGCCTGGGAGGCAGGCGGTCTGTCTGACACTCCCCTGGAGCAACAATTTAATTGATTTTATTAGACTCAATATCTTCATCGTCAGGCATAACCACGGGGCAACAATATGCAGACTCAGAGAGTCAAGAAAAACAGGAAGTAAACATAAATTGACAACAACTGATGTGTGACGGAGGACTCATTCAGAGACATCGCATACAGAAAATAGCTTGAAGAGGGATACCCAGGGTTCGTACGGTCATGGAAAACCTGGAAAAGTCATGGAATTTTAAAAAAAAAATGTCAAGGCCTGAAAACAAACAAAAAAATTTGGAAAAGTCCTGGAAATGTGTTATCTTCATATGTGCATTTACACTAAGTTTTAAATAATTAATATGCTTTTAAAAGAATGACGCTCTAAATATAAGCCGGCATACTCGCACATTGTTCACGCTGCAAGTGAACACACCGTAACTGAAAAGACATAAATGTGTATTATTTTTAATCAAACTATTGTCTCTCATTCATTTGTCATTTAAGGTTAAATATTGTATGATTTGGAATTTTCATTGTTCGTATAAATACCAAATGTTCTCACTTTTTCTTGTGTATACACCGAGATTTCCCAAAATGTTTGGTCATGGAAATTTGGTTTAAAGTCCTGGAAATCTATTGGTCAACACGTGTATGAACCCTGTACATTCATCAACATAAATTGACTCATACAACAAGTAATGCACCACCAGTGAGATGGAAGACATTGCATACAATACTCAATCATAATAATGACAGAAAATAGCTGGAAGAGTGATACAGGAGGTCTGACCTTCTGGCAGAAGTGTCCCGCTGAGGAGACGTGTTGTGGTGGTCTCTCGACGCTCTGTCCCCCAGGGCAGTAGTAGCCTTCTGCACACCGGCCACTTGGCTCGGCTCTTCCTCTCCGGTCGCAGTAGTGACCCGGAGGACACGGCTGGCAAGCCTCCACCGTAGACCCGCCGAGGGACCCTGACGGACAGCACGCCATATGCATATCAATTGGAAATTAATTCACACGTTGATATACTTTCTACAAGTCTTGAATTGGTGTTTATTGACTTGCAAACAAGCAGACGTACACAAAACTACTCAAATCAAGGTTAATTTAATGCAAAGTGCCTGTTCCCTCGTCGGATTGTGATTCATAAACACACAACAGAGCTACTGAACATTTAATAGGATTCTTGTATTTCGCCGCGAGACAAGAATACAATTACACCATTAAACCACTTTGTTATTGAATTTATTCCATGGGTGCCCAAGGGGAAAGAAAAGAGGCTTCAATGGAAATGTGTTCACATTCACTGAACTGCAAAGATACACATCGGTCCATGTGAGGCGCAGAAAGTTAGCCGGAGAGAAAAAAAAACGGACATTGTGTGCAACAAAGAGGATTAGCTATTATATTGTATCTCATTCACGCATCATTAATTCATACACTTGATCCACTGCCTCTCATAACCAGTCAAGTTGTCATTAATATCCATATCTGTCCAAAACTCTCCTCACTCCATTATTTTATCCTATTAGACATTTGTGTGAAAATGTCGTAATTAGCGTATCCTTATGGCATTTTAAAGTAATGGTGACCTTGACCTTTAACCACTGTATTCTCAACAGGTCATTCTTGAGTCCAGGTTGAGGAATAATAATTCAAACTTGTATAGCGCTTGTAACGGATCCCCGTATATGAGTTGGCGTGAAACTTACTGCTGGTGAAACTTCTTTTTTTTCTCTTTAGGTAAATAAACATGAACTAAATCTCGTAAACAATCACCACCTCGTCACCACCGTGTTAGCCTCATACGGGTCCATTAAAACTATTAAACTTTAAATAAAATGCGCATCTGTCCATTCGTAGCCGTACAGCCAAGTTTGCATTTTAACATAAATTAAAGAGCGCTTCCCTTTAACCTATCAAAATAAAAGTCTGATTTAACTATAAAGAGGAAGTAGATAAAAACGTCTTTGAATTATTCAAACAATACAATATAAAAAGGCATATATCAAAGCCAAAAAGGTAGATACAAAAACAGGCGAACAACACAAAACAATAAACCTTTCATGGGGTTATTTACAGCGCTTGAATACATAAAGACGTGTTCCTGAGATTTCAGGGAGACCAAAAGAACCACCACAAAAAACATGGAGCCTTCTGCGGCAGCCGTCGCCGGTGCAGAGGCATAAATAAGCATAATTATAGATGAATCTATAACTGCAGCTTTATTTTAAAAGAAAAAAAGAGCAACATCTCACTTGTTATGGTTCCAACCGGACAGGGCAGAGGAAGAGGAGTTCCAGGGGGGCAGTAGTTTCCTGCGGGGCAAGGGGCGGCGTGAGGGTTTAAAGAGCCTCTGGGGCAGAGATGTCCTGCAGCACAAGGTCCTGAGGGGGCATCTCGACCAGTGTCGTCACAGTAAGAGCCGGCTTCACACGGCTCGGGGTGGGAAGAGCCCACGGGACAATAGAAACCTGGAAAATCAATGACATAGATGAACTTTAGTAGGTCCAAAAGTCCAATAAAGGAGGAGTTACGGTTGTTACGCTCCATCGAGAGATGGATTTGGATACGTTTTAGGATACACTGATCACCTATCTCCTCTTCTTCTTTTACATCTCTCCATCACACATTATAAACTCTGCCTCCTCCCCGGAGTCCTTGTGACTTCACGTCCCAGAGGGGCCATCGGACCTGGCTTCTGGGGGACGTTTTAGGACACACTGAGCACCTATATCTTCTTCTCTCTCTACTTATGGATTCATTAACATTTTTCCATCTCGAACTCTGCTTCCTCCCCGGAGTCCTTGTGACTTTGCGTCTCATTGGGTCCGTTGGACCTGGCTGGGTCTGATGCCTCCTGCCGTGGCCCTGCTGATGCTATTGAGCCTGACAAAATAAACTGAATTGAATCGAGGATAATATAAAACTCTGACCCTTAGATTTCAACACTATTTCTGCTTCTTCTACCGTGAACCCACCCGATCTTATAAGTTATTACTTAGGAAGGAAGGGAATGAGAAAGGAAGGAAGCTAGGCAAGGAGACAAGGAAGGAAAGGAGGCAAGGATTCTGGTACTGGATGCCTCGCGCTCGATGGCAATCAGGATCAGGATGCGATGGATTGAATGCAGAAAGGATTTGACTGTGTTCCTCCTGGTGTGTGCGCACCATCACCCAGCCATCTCCAGGCCCTCATTGAGGGAAATTGGAAGATTGGATTATTCTATTTGAATAACCATCAGCATGGATCTTGCACTGCCTTTGAAGAGTTACTCTATCATGAAGATAATGACCATGATTGGGTTTAACGGATGAAGCCATTTCTGTAATGCGTATTACTTATACTTGATAAAACTAACCATGAAAGAAAATGGGAGGCATTTATTCCTCCAAACTACCTCGTCTGGATTTAACATTTTCAGCCATTTAAAAGTTGAAATAAAACCGTGATGAAGAGGTGTCAAAGTCGGCGTGTTCCGCACAGACTGGACGTGTCACGGCAATTTTCGTCAAATGGGAATGTCGTGTTTACGAGCGGGAAAGATAACACGTGTGCCTGAGGGAATGAACCGAGTATCAATTCAAGCTCACGCGACTTCGCCGTCAGGTTGTACCCACCCTTAGGGCATATATCCCCTCTGTAGGTGGAGCAGCCATTATGTCGACTCTCCGGGCACGGCGGCGAGCGAGTCCCAATGTGGTCCGAGTCCGCCCGAGGCGCCGTTACCGCTTCGATCGAGCTCGCGTCTCCCCCTATAACAGAATGTTGCGGATAAAGCATGAAAGATGTCAGAAATAATACCGTTGTCTCGCAGAGAGGAGCCACTCTTCTCTTCTCTAAATGCTGATTTAGCAGTTTCGAGCGCCGGGGGAACGGCATCTCTTTTGCAACGTAACACTGTAAGGCGATGATTCATTGTAGAATACTTGAGAGGAAGGTCAAGCTGAAAGGTGTTGCTTGATGGGACATTTATCACAACGTGTGAGGCATTGCTCGCCTAGTTGAATAGTTTTGGAGAAATTGATGTACTGCCCTTTCAAAAGGAAGCATTTTATTGTGTTCTTGCACAATGAAGAATCACATCTTTCTTTCTTTTTACCGGAATTACTGGAGTTATTGAAGCAGGGCAGATTGTGAATCCAGAGGGCGGCGTCCGTCGTTGTGGTATAAACCTCCAGTATTTCACACAGGCAGCTGGACACAGCAGAGGCTCGAGGTGTGGGGCTATCGGCACCTCCAGAACAGAAGAAACCTGCAGAGCACAGACCTAACACAGGGAGGCATGAGAGAACCAGCGTGAGAGGATTATCTGTCATTGTATGGGATTTAAGATGATCCCTTCATTATGTATTATTTTAATCCCAAGAAAAAACTAAATTGTTGTTTGTGGGTTTCAATTCAAGGGTCTAGAACAAATCAAGGGTCTAGAACACGTCAAGGATCTAGGGCACGTCAATGTCTCGAACAATTCAAGGGTCTAGAACAATTCAAGGGTCTGGAACAATTCAAGGGTCTAGAACAATTCAAGGGTCTAGAACACTTGAAGGGTCTAGATCAATTCAAGGGTTGAGAACAATTCAAGGGTCTAGAACAATTCAAGGGTCTAGAGGTCTAGAACACGTCAAGGGATTAGAACAATTCAAGGGTCTAGAAAAAGTCAAGGGTCTAGAACAATTCAAGGGTCTAGATCACGTCAAGGGTCTAGAACCTGAACTTAGCTGTAACATGATATGTTATACATTGTACCCAATTAGCCCTCTACACTCATTCAGCAAAGATAATAACGACTGCCCTTTACTGGTGAAATCCCCACCTGTCGGCCGTGAGCCTCCAGGACCGAGGCAGTATTTTCCCGGGGGGCAACGATGGCAGTGAGAGAGGGCAGAAGCTTCAGGCTCGGGGAGGAAGCTCCCAACAGGACAGGGTTTGGGTGACCCACTACCCCGAGGACAAAAGTGTCCCGTGCGACAAACATCTCCATAAGGCCGGGAGACGGGAGACGGCTCGGTGGATCCCAGGGAACAGAAATGTCCTGTGGTAGGACATGCAGGAGAGGAAAGACACCGTCACGGCTCTATTCTCTGGTACCAAACCCCATTGGTGATGCCGGACCATCGGACCTGGTCTGCAGGGTCCAGACGGCTCCGTCAGGGCGCTGCTGTTACAGAAGTAGCCGGCGGGACAGGGGGAGCAGTCGGTCAGGGACGTCCTGCCGGCCGACGGATTGACGCTGCCCACCGGACACGCCGATGGAGAGGATGAACCCGGAGGGCAGTAGAAACCTGGCCGGGGTGGTAAACTTTAGTTCATCGTTGTTTACACATATGAGTGCATGTGTGAGTGTTTTCTCATTTAAATACCTGGTGGACAGGTGTTACAAGTGGACCGTCCAGAAAAAGATTGAAAAGTGCCGAGGCTACAGATGGCCGGCTCTGCACTACCATGTGGGCAGGCGTGGCCGGGCGGGCACTGACACCCTGCAACACAATCAGATCAAGAAAACTGTCACCTGGACCCTCCTTCTTTCTTTTCTATTTACAATAAAAACATATTTGACTAATGTTTTAGACCTTTTGACATACACACATGTGCCAAATACCCACAAAAGAAAGCATGGCTGCTGTATTGTGGTACCTTAGAATCAAGGCAATGAAGAAGAGATCGAGATCCACTCTGAGCGGCCGGACTCTGACAGCGACGGGTCAGAGACTCTTTCTCGGTTTTGGACCATTTCATGCTCAAATTAAATTTAATAATTAAAGGTTTTCTCAATGAAAGGCGAAAAAAGGGGCGTGTGGATGCCTTTCAAAGAATCTCCAGGTGTACATGTAATATGAGAAGAGGAGGAGAGCTCTTTTGTGTCTTATAATTACATAGAATTTGTAATGTAATTGTTGGGTTCTGCTACATGCCCAGAGAGACAGTTACTACGCCCAGGAACAGAACACCTACATTTCGGGAGCAGATATTAACAGTGGAAACTTAATGTAATGTATTAGTTATAATTACTGTCCTATACCCTTACAATCCAGTAGTTAAACTTCTAAATTGTCAAATATATCAAAGAAAACGTATTATATTTCTGTTATATTTTTAAACCATCAACTAAAAAAGGAAAGAGTAGTGACAAGTTGAAACGGACCAAAATAAATAAGAACGTTGTCGCTTTTTTGGGGCCAAAATGTAGTATTAAGTGCTCCATCTCCAATTTCATAAGCTTAACAAACAATAGAACAAAACAAATGTCATGTGAAACATGATGACGATTTCATTCACTTTACTTCAAACGGGGTTCATACACATGTTGACCAATAGATTTAGACTTAAAACCAAATGTCCATGACTCTCGGTGTAATTAATTAATATACCAAGCTTTAAATGACATGCATGACATAAATGAATGAGAAAATAGTTTGATTAAAAGAATAAATATGTATATAAATGTGTATTCTTTTAATCAAACTGCGTAAATTAACATGAATATAAAACATTTCCAGGACTTTTCCAACATTTTTGGGATTACATTTTTTTCAAGCACTTTTCTAGGCCTGGATATAACTTTTTTTTTATTCGATGACTTTTCCAGGTTTTCCATGACCGTACGAACCCTGTTCAAAACTATAATCAATTGTGTGTACAGTATTTTATCCATGCCCCTTTAAGTGTGAAATACCATAAAAACATTTTTTTTACAAGAGGCCACAGTGTAAAGTCACCTGACCTGACCCCTGACGATGTGCACCCTACCTGGCTGATGTCCAGACGCTGACCCCGGTGGACAGAACCAGCCCAGCGGACAGAGGAGGTCGGCAGAGCTCTGAGCCCAGGAGGGGCAATAAGAACCCGGGTAACAAGCTCCACAGTCGGCCTCAGACTCAGCCGCAGACCTCCCCGAGAAAGTGCCTAATAAATATGAAGGCGACTAAAGTAAGCGCTCTACTTCATTTCCCTCCTCACACAAACACTCTCATACGCAGATACAACATGAATAGCATGGCATAGCGGTGTCATATATAAACACAATAGATGGCTCAATCTTTTCGCTTGGTTAAGTAGCCAGCGGAGCGCTATGACAGTTTTATTGGGCTCCCGTTAGATTTTACAACCGCCTCTATGCTTCTGGATGCATAATGCTTAATATTGTAGCTTTGGGGACTTTATGGAACTGTATAATGCATTTGGAGGGAATATAATAAAACCAAGAGGTCACACACACGTGGTTAATTCTGTGAATCAGCAGGATACTTGAATATCTCGAGGAAAATATTCATAATACATGGTAAAGAAAATAATTTCCACATGTTTTGGAGCTCTATGTGGACATTTTGGATGTTTACCTGGAGGACAGGGGCTTGGCTTTGCACTCCCTTTCGGACAGTAGTGGCCTGCAGGACACACGCCGCCATTGAACTGACCCAGGGTTGAATCACCAGGAAGTGGCGATGGCGACGTGGTATCTCCTGTAACGGAGACAACAGACCTTTATTGGATGTCATGACTCATTATGGAAGTGAGGGAAATAAAAAGGCCAAAGACATTTTTTATGCAATACCCGGGGGAAGCAGTGGGGACTGTTGGAGACCTCTCCAGCCTTGTGGAGCCAAAGGTCAGGAAAATATTAAATACAAAAAAAACTGAAGTGCATTAAGGGGAAAAATGCACAACAGTATATTTTTTTCAAGCTTGTTTTCAAGCTTCTTCTTTTTTACTGCAAATGCCACGTCTAAAACGGTGAAAGATGCACTCGTGTGTAAAAACATGTATTTGCAGGCAGTGTCCGTTGTATTGTGGGATTGAACGACGACAACCCACAATTCTCCAACCGCCGCATCTCGACACCGAAGGGCTTTAAGGCCTCAGCGTCGTCACACATCGTACAATTGAGCACAAAAAAGCTGAATTAAACTCGCCGAGCTGCGGCTGAGTGGCGGCTGAGTGGCGGCGGTGTACTTATCAGTGTGTTTACTGGTTGTTCCTCTGGAAGTTTGCCAAACACAGCGTCCGAAAACAACCAAAAGTACACCCACTCGGCTGTGTTATCACGAGCAGCAGTGCGCAGTGTGAAAGAGGCAATATAAGGCGCTTTGATAAAGTGCAAATTAATGCAACCATGAAAGGTCCTTGAACACAACTGGCCACCCAAAATAGTATGCAGCGGATTGCCAGCGTACACCCAGGCGGAGAAAAACATCTACTTTATTGTATTTAAAAATATACATAAAATGTCAATAATACATTTCAAATATACGATCAAATAAATGTACTTTCTGCAAATATATAAAAAGTAAACTAAAGTCACGCTTTCACCTATTAAAAAAATTCAACACACTTCAAAATAATTGTACTGTCAAGAAATATATTATCAGAAAAATATAAATTAAGGTTAAATTCTGTGTGTATATATATATATATATATATATTAGGGCTGTGAAACGATTAAAAATTTTAATCGGATTAATCACAGGTTTTTGTGGATTAATCATGATTAATCACATATTACCGATATTCTCGGTATATTTTGTGAGAACATAGAGATTTATGACAAAAGACGGATATATACATTTATACATTCTTCTATACAATGGTGCTACAACTCAGCAGTTATTTAGCAGTTTTCTTCCATATGGAACATTAATAAATCTTCATCCTAAACAGAATGTTTAACCCTCCTGTTACCTTTCGGGTCAATTTGACCCCATTCAATGTTTAATGTCGGTGTTCTTTGGGGTCAATTTGACCCCAGGCTTTTTCACTGTGTCAAACATATCAGAAATATCAACTTTTTATTTATTTAAAGGGCTATTTAGGTAGTCAACAAACAAACATAAAGTACCTCACACTTAAACTTGGGAAGCAATATTAATTCTAATAATTTTCTGGAGGTTTTAATTGCTGGGGTCAAATTGACCCGAGGGTAAAATATGTTCGTAAATGTAAAGGTAACAGGAGGGTTAAACAGAGCATTTTTCTCTTGTTTGTCAACCATTAACTCCACCATGATACAATCTAAAGGTGGACAGATTGACAAGTGACTTTTTTTTGCTCGGTCCCTGCGCGCGCGGAGCTCTGTGGCGCGAGACGGATCGATAAGTGTTAACGCAGCGAAGAGACAGAGATGACATGCTGCTGTGGAGATACGATCAACAACAGACGTTTAGTTTAATAAAGAACAAAGGCGTGCTCTAGAGACCATGTCGGGGGGCGGGCCAATCTGTTGAATGTCATGCGATCTACCACCACTACGCGGCGATCGAGTGGCAGGACGCGTTCGACGTGTTGAGACCCTGATCTACAGGAAGTAAAAGTCGTAACAAGGTTTCCGTAGGTGAACCTGCGGAAGGATCATTACCGATGAACAGACCGTCTGCATGAGAGCGGACAGAGTTCAGATTGAAGTGGTGTATTGGAAGCTCATTTTGCAAGTGACTTTTTTTTCGTCCCGACAACCAACAACAGACGGATTGGAAGCTCATTCTGCGCATGCGTTAAATGCGTTAATAAAAAAAAAACTAGTTAAACCTGTAATTGAATTAACTGAGTTAACGCGTTATTTTTCACAGCACTAATATATATATATATATACACATATATACACACATATACTGTATATATATACACATACATATATACACATACATATATATACATGTATATACATATAAATATATACACACATATATTATATATATATATATATGCATATAAATATATACATATTTATATATATATATATATATCTCAGAAACGCACACAAGCGACCGATCGCCTGATCCTTCTGAAAGAGGTAACAACTGGTCGTCCATGTTGTCATGACTTTCTTTCCGCCTGTTACCTGTGGTGTTCCCCCAAGGTGTGGCCGTTCTGGACCCCTCTGTGCAGTAGAAGCCTGGGTTGCAGGGCCCAGACGGGGAGGACAGGCCGGCCTCAGAGCAATAATGGCCAGGCAAACAGGACTGACACACTTCTATAGAAACTGCCCCTGGAACAACAACAAATACACCTCATATTGAGTTAACTCTGAGAAAATGTGCAATATTCCAATCTGTGAAATATCCCCACATAACCTTCCCCAACCTCTCAATCTGTGCAATATCCCCATATAAATGTCCCCTTCCCCCTCGTTCTTTTCACAAGCTAGGAACAGCACTCAGCACTAGGCTATTCATCTATTTATTAACCTCTGCCCTCTCCTTTTTTATGTTCATAACCTTTTTCTTTTTTTACTGTACCTAACACTGTATATTCTACCACCTTAGGTACAGTGTTTTTTATATTTTGTATTATTACCTTCGCATTGAAAATGCGGAAGGTAATGTTTTGATCGCCGTGTATTTGTATGTGTGTTATTCGCATAAATCAAAAAGTATTAAACCGAATCACATGAAATTTGGTGGGATGATTGGTTATTATCCGGGGACAATTTGATTAGATTTTGGGATCGATCGGGTCAAAGGTCAAGGTCATGAAAAGGTCAAAATCTTCTTTTTACCATAGCGTGGTCAATTTATATCCAATTGGCATGCAACTAATGCCAACATGTTCATAATCCAATGCCCAATCTTGTGATATGCGAAGGTATGCACTCTACCGAGTGCCCATTCTAGTTATTATAGTGTGTTTGCACCTCTGTTGACTCGGAGAGCTCTGCAAAACAATTTCAATGTGTCTGGACTGTTGGTCCAGGCACAAATGGCAAATAAAAAAACTTAAATAATAAGACAGATAAAATAATTCCACTTCTCCTGTTTTCAGTAATTTGTTTCTCTAATGAATTATGTAATTGATGACAACAAAAATTCACAACAACAGTGCTTATAACCTCATTTAAGTCAGCCCCATTAAGTTCAAATGTGACCAAAAGGGTTTCTGGGTAATTATTCCAGTGTTACCGTGTATTGAGCTGAAGGTTCCCGCCGGACACGGAACCATGTAGTTGGTACCCCCGGGGCAGTAGGACCCAGCGGAGCACCGGCCTCCCGCCGGGCCCTCCTCTGGCCGGGCAGAAAGCGAACCATGGATACAGAGGTAACTAGGGGCAGCGAGATGATGGAGACCGAGATGATGATAGATAGATAGATAGATAAATACTTTATTAATCCCCAAGGGGAAATTTGTCGTAACAGTAGCAGCACCAATAAACTAAACACACGAGAATAAAAAATAAAATATAGGAAAAAACAGGGATGAAAGATATAGATGTATACAATAAGTATACAAAGTAAAATATAAAATAAAATATATATGTATATATACAACATATATGCATACACAATACAATACTAATGACTAAAATTAAATTAAATATAAAAATATTAAATATAGACTGTGCAAAATGCAAAGTGTGTGTATGTGTGTAGTGTAAATGAAAATGAAATGTTGATGGGGGGGGGTGTGGAAAGAAAAGGAAGTAATAGACGAGAAAGAGGTTTAATTACAGATAGAAGGGGCGATAGAATGAAACAGAAAGATGATGTTACATCGTGAACATTTACCCAGGAGAGCAGACCCCGGTGGGAGCAGCGAGTCCAGAGGAAGCGCAATATCTTCCTGGAGGACAGAGTTCACAGCCCGACTGATTGGACGAACCCATCTGCCCGCTGAAGGCGCCAGCTGGGCACGGGAACGCCACACCAGACTGCGCTCCTGCAGATAAATAGTGCATATAACATCTCCAGATGGTCCCTCGGAAAAAAATAAACATCACAGAACAATTTGTGAAAAGCCGTCCTTATCTTGATTATATAATTTGTTTACCATTTGCATAATTTGAAATCCATTTACTAATACAGCCATTTAATCAGAAGCACACACAAAACCAGACATATTCAATAAATGTACCGCATGCAATCCATCTCACTGGGTCTGAAACAGCGCTATATTCATTAATAACATTGTCTGATAACGTTGTATAAATGTGTTAGAATAACTGCATTATTTTATATTACCTTGTGGGCAGTAGTGTCCTTTAGGGCACGCCGTGGGAGAGTGCCCAGTGTCAACATCCGCTGGGCCGGCGCAGTAAAATCCGGCCGGACATTTAACACACTCGGCCTGCAGAGGGTGGAGCACATACAGATGTTCGTAAACATCACCAGAGATGAGCACTTTGTGTTGGAGGATGATTACAGATCAAACTAAAAGTTCACACAGATGCTGAAGATGCATTTAGGAGAGCCATAACTTTACCCAGAATGCCTCACAATACAATTAGAAATCCATCTTTTATAGATTATGTACAATTAGTCAGAGTATAACATATTGTTTGACCCAGTATGTTAAGCTGTGTAGTAGGTGCACCTTGCCTGGGATTGTGATTATCAGAATATTAGCAGACAAGCGGTGTTATTTGTCTAGTCCACAGGTGTCAAACACAAGGCCCGCGGGCCGAATACGGCCCACCACGTCATTTTATGCGGCCCCGGCGACTTGAAAGACATATGATCACCTTTATATCTCGTGCTTTTATTTTGAAGGTTACAAACTAAATGGATTTGTGTTATAATATTGGTGAAATGTTCTTTTGTACAATATTTCTACTCTCGAATAAACAATAATCAAATGCAAAGAGAGTTATTTAACAATATGTTCAGGAGTAGTTTATACACTGCTTCAGTTACACCGGCCCTTTAAGAGGCGGCCATGATGCTGATGTGGCCCACGGTGAAAATGAGTTTGACGCCCCTGGTCTCGTCCCTAAATCCTGATATTTTTTATTTTTTTTATTTATTCATGTATTAATCTGTTAGATAAACAACAATTTGGGCACTCTGGTTTCTGCCTACTGGTTTAGGTACATATGTAGACGTCTGGTGACCTCTTGTTATCTATTTTTTATGTATATTTATGTTCCTGTACTCTAGGTGGGTGTACCAGTGGGTGGGTTTGTTATCCGTTTGTATATGTCAACAAAAAAGATGAAAAACAATGGAAATATCAGTTAAATTATATGTTTACTGTGTTATGTGCCTATAAGTATATCCAAAATTCAAAAAAAGAATATTAGCAGACTGTTTATTCTCATCTTCCACACCTGTCCGGGTAAATCCTGGAAGGTCCCCGGCGAGCAGGGTACCGGTCTATCGGATCCAGGTGGACACATGTGTCCAGGTGAGCAAGGTGCAGAGGCCTGCTGGCTGCTGTTCTCTCTGCCCGGACAGTAAGAACCAGCTGGGCAGATATGAGAAGGGAAAGATAGCCCTCTGGTGACACACATGAGACCTGGAGGAAGAAAGAAAAAGAAAGGAACATTGCAGTATAATGGTTTATTTAATAAGGGACAGTGCACATTGATAACAACATTTCAGTAAATGTGCCAGAGTTAGCCAATAGGCTATTTTTCATCTGTAGTCCAAATGATGCTGATGTTAAGAACAAACCTAAAAACAGAGCACAGACCGAACACAGGGAGGCAAGAGAAAACCAGCATGGGAGGATTATCTATGTCATTGTAGGCCTATGTGGTCTAGAACAATTCAAGGGTGTAGAAAACGTCAAGGGTCTAGAAAACTTCAAGGGTCTAGAAGACATCATCACTGCAGCCCACTGTTCCTTAATAACTAAGGATGGGTTAAATGCAGAGAACACATTTTGTTGCCTGTGTACCTGTACTCTGTGCAATGACAATAGATTGAATCCAATCCAATGGTCTAGAACAAGTCAAGGGTCTAGAAAACGTCAAGGGTCTAGAACACTTCAAGGGTCAAGAACACTTCACGGGTCTAGAACACTTCACGGGTCTAGAACACTTCACGGGTCTAGAATACGTCAAGGGTCTAGAAAACGTCAAGGGTCTAGAACACTTCAAGGGTCTTGAACACTTCAAGGGTCTAGAACACTTCAAGGGTCTAGAAAAATCCAATGGTCTAGAACACTTCAAGGGACTAGAACAAGTCAAGGGTCTAGAACACTTTAAGGGACTAGAACAAATCAAGGGTCTAGAACACTTCATGGGTCTAGAACAAATCAAGGGTCGAGAACACTTCATGGGTCTAGAACAAATCAAGGGTCTAGAACACTTCAAGGGTCTAGAACAAGTCAAGGGTCTAGAACATGTCAAGGGTCTAGAACATGTCAAGGGTTTAGAACAAGTCAAGGGTTTAGAACACTTCATGGGTCTAGAACAAATCAAGGGTCGAGAACACTTCATGGGTCTAGAACAAATCAAGGGTCTAGAACACTTCAAGGGTCTAGAACAAGTCAAGGGTCTAGAACATGTCAAGGGTCTAGAACATGTCAGTGGTTTAGAACAAGTCAAGTGTCTAGAACATGTCAAGGGTCTAGAACATGTCAAGGGTTTAGAACATGTCAAGGGTTTAGAACATGTCAAGGGTTTAGAACAAGTCAAGTGTCTAGAACATGTCAAGGGTCTAGAAAACTTCTAGGGTCTAGATTAGAACAAATCAAGGGACCAGAACAAATCAAAGGTCGAGAACAATTCAAGGGTCTAGAACAATAGGGTGCAAACAGATTATCTCTTGATAATTCAAGTTATGTAACGGAAGCTTTATCTTCAGGCATAAAATAAGACGCCTATTCAAACACCCAGAATATGGAAATATAAATGTCCTCCAACCTGCAGGACAAGGCCGACAGTCGGAGAGGTAACCGCTTCTGGTTGTGTTGCTGTAACTTCCTGTGGGACAGGGCAGTGGGGCCGACGACCCCCGGGGGCAGTAATGACCTTCGGGACATCCGTCACCTGTCGGCCCTCCATCCTGTGGTGTGGGTGACCGGGCCCCTGAGAGACAGAAGTACCCTGCGTCACACTGGCCTGCTGCAGCACTCGCCCCCGGGGACGGACAGAAGTAGCCTGATTCAAAAAGGAGAGGGAAACAGGATTAAGTGGAATGTAAAATGACCCTCTAATTGTATTAATCTCATTTAATCTTAAATTTGATTATATATTTATTTTATTTCAGACTCATGAGTCCATAAAGCAACAAACACAAATACAAAATTATCATATAAAATACAATACGAGAATACAGTTAAAAAAACATCCAAACACTTGTTCCAATGTTTCCAGAAAAAAGAAAAACACCTCGTATCACTCAGTTGTTGGCTCACTTAAAACTTTTATAAATTACATTTTCTGAGTCATTTAATGGACATTTGAATTTGTATATAACATTCCTCAACACAGCATGCAAAGTGGGAACATTACCCAAACTTATGACAAGATTCTGAAGGCATCATTAAACGGCATCTGAATCCTTAAAATGTTTGCTTTACTCTATGATAATTATTATAATTAGGAATATCTTTGCTGCATTTGGTAAAAAAAAAATGTAACAGCTGCTTTTTTTAAGTACACTTATTTTGTTCATATATTTGGTTTAATTTACCATTCACTGACAAGGTCGTCCTAAACTCTGATTCAACTACTTAACCTCCAAGAAAAAGTCATAATCATCAGCAGTAAATGAGTGTGTGTGTGTGCGTGTGTGTGTGCGTGTGTGTGTGTGTGTGTGTGTGTGTGTGTGCGTGTGTGTGTGTGTGTGCGTGTGTGTGTGTGTGTGTGTGTGTGACCTGGAGGGCAGGGCAAGCAGTGCTCAGCGTGTGCCATCTTCGTGTGGGGGTTGATGGATCCAGCTGGACACGGGTACTGGTCTTTGGACCAGGTCCCGGACGGGCAGTAATGACCTTCTGGACACTCGTAGGTCCAAGACCGAGAGCCGTCACGTATGCCGGGACAATAAAAACTATGCAGACGAAAAAGAAAAAGAAAGTGGAATAAGTTCACTTCTCGGCTTCTGATCGTGGCGATGAGGCAGTAATACTAATATACTTGTGTCTGTGCAGGTGTATATATATATGTATAAACACATCAACAACATGTACTGTGTGTTTCATAATCCATCATGTTTATATGTGTGTTTACCCCTGAGGACAGGCACTGCAGCTGGCGCTACCGTCTTCTGTACTGATGGCTCCCAGGGGGCAGCGCTGGGGAGCCGCAGAGCCCTCAGAACAGAAATACCCTGGTTGTGTGAAGGCAAGAGTCAAGACACACACACACACACACACACAATTCACCAGGGACAGGGTTTGATTTCCAGTGTCAACAGAGCAGCTTCTGATCTTTAAACCTATTCACGTTCACTCAGCTTTTTTTGGCTTATGCATGTGTGCCACTTTCAAATTATGGACTTCACAATTCATTTATCGTTTTGCATACCATACAATGCCAAGGAACGTATAGTTTTTTTCGCTGCCCGTTACCTGTCTGAACAACAGAAACCCGATTACATCATCCTGAATTATTTTTTTTTTTTTTTTCTTCATGCATTTTATTTTCACATTTTTCTCTCATTTGTTTTTTTAACATTTTTTTATGATTCTCTCCAGGTGGCGAGAGGGTTTCTGGTCACCTTTTGGGCACGGTCCTCCCTTCCCATCACTCAGCGTGGGGTCGGGTCGATCCGAACCCTCCAGACAGAAGAAACCTTCCCGGCATTTTCCAGAAGGCGCCGAGAGACCCGCGGCTTCGCAGTAGTAACCGGGGAGACATTGTTGGCAATCCTCCTGAAATGAAGAGAGGGAGAAAGAGAGAGGGAGAGAGACAGGCTGTGAGAGAATGAAAAAGAGAGAGAGAGCCCTACTGCAGTATGGATTTGGGATTAGATATTGATCGGCTGTCACAATGAAAGACAAAGAAAACATTGTAAGTTACTGTGTACACAGTAGAGGTCTGGTGTTATAAGTACAGTGTCATAAACAGTTATAGCAAATAATGAAATACAAATGTTATAGGTCATATACAATTAGTCAAAAGAAAGTTTATAACATATTGTTTGACCCAGCTGGGAATATTATTATCAGAATATTAGCAGACTGTTCATGCTCATCTTCCAAATGAAGCAAATGACATACATAAATAATAAATATATGCAAAAAATAATATAACTGTAAAAGTGAGATAATCCTTCATTTCTATTTTTTTTACATTAACATCATATTTTTCGCTATTTTCTCTATTCCCCAAAACCGTTTTCTGAATGAGAAAGACTCTCGATCGTTGTCAAGGAGACACGCGAGTGCAAATATTGAGTCGTAGTGACCTGGGACACTAATTTGGTGAGATTAGAGAACGTTCCACGTGGACAGGCCAGAGGATGAGCAGTGGCCTGGGGGCAGTAATGACCGGCAGGACACGGCCCGCCCTTTTCTGGAGGGAGACACAGAGAACAAAAGCTGCCCATTTGTCAACGGCCTCCACACTGATGGAGAACCCCTGCCGCCTCGAGTCATTTACAAGGCCGACAATTACCCAGGAATGTGGTATTATCAGACACGGCACTGCATTTCCTAAAGGTGTAAACATGCAGTCCACGTTTACCCGCATCCTGTGACCAGGGTTTTGGAGACGTGTTTCCATGTGTGCAGTAATATCCTTCCTGACACGGTCCAGTGACAGCCGTGGCGTTCATGGAAGGGCAGTAATGGCCGCCGTCACACCGCCTGCACTGAGCGACGGACGAGTAGCCGGGGTCAGGACCGTACGTCCCCTCTGGACAGCTTCTCACGTCAAATCCAGTTCTGTCGGGGCAGTAGAATCCTGCAGGACACAGAGAAAAACAAAAGAAAATGCTGAAAAAGCAATAGGGTACAATTTAATTGAAGAGGAGCGACATGCATCAGCCATTTTGAATTTTGTTTAATTTTTTTTCTAAACAACCTATTTTTTAGGTCTTTGCTCGAAATAACATACCCAAACTAAAAAGGGGGTATCTCTGCAACCACAGTGGCTTTTTTAATAGTGTTGGTGTTATAATAAAGGCAACACATGTGAGGTTTTGTTCAGATGTGTACATATTAGAATATATGTTTCTGGTTAAGTGTAAATAAAGATGAATCATTGCTAAAATAGAAGTTTCAGGTTCGCTTAGAAAGAAAAAAAGCACTTTCAGGATGATTATCTCTTGGAAGGATGCAGAGCAGAGGTCTAAACTAACCCAGACAAAAGCACAATGTGTGAACAGTCTCTCTGCAAAGCTTGACTTTGAAAAAGTGAAGCATAAAAAATGTAAAACAAAGTTAAAGAAATAATGCTTTAACACTCCTGTTACCTTTACATTTACGAACATAATTTACCCTCGGGGTCAATTTGACCCCAGCAATTAAAACCTCCAGAAAATTATTAGAATTAATATTGTTTCCCAAGTTTAAGTGTGAGGTCCTTTATGTTTGTTTGTTGACTACCTAAATAGCCCTTTAAATATATTTAAAAAGTTGATATTTCTTATATGTTTGTGAAAAAAAGCCTGGGGTCAAATTGCCCCGAAAGAACACCGACATTAAACATTGAATGGGGTCAAATTGACCCGAAAGGTAACAGGAGGGTTAAATGTATATTTATGTTTTTTCAAACAGAAAACCACACACCTGGAGGACACAAGTACAGAGAGCCGGACACGCAGTACCAGCCGGGCACACAGGGCTCACACTGAGCAGCATGTGTGACAGCAGCGTACGTCCCTGGGTCACAGGGCACGGGTTGAACCGATCCCTCCGGGCAGGAGAACCCCTCGGGACAAGATCCCCCCGTCACGCCATCGGTCGGGGTGGATGTAACGGCTCCCTCCACACAGTAATATCTGCAATAAGAAAACAACAACAAGAGCTTGAAAATGCTATAACACAATGATGAACAATGAAGAAGGGCTCAGTAAAGTATATTTCAAACTGGAAGTTTATTAAAAATGGGTTACATACGTACCACCCCATAGATCTGATTTTATTTTCATAAATTAATGAATGTACAATAGAGAATATATCACTCCCTAGTTTAAACGTTGTTTTCTTTCAGTTTTTTTTGTTTCATTTTGTCTCTTTCTTGTTGTTTATTCTATTTGTTTTAACACTTCTTAGAATAAAAATGTATAACTAAACTGACTAAAAATATGTATAAATAAAATAACAAAAAAATGGGTTACATACGTAACACCACATAGACCTGATTTTATTTTCATAAATTAATGAATGTACAATAGAGAATAGATCACTCCCTAGTTATACATTGTTTATTTTTATTTTTTTGTTTCATTAATTCTCTTTTTTTTTGTTTTTCCTATGTTGTACACTTCTTGCTCTAAATATATGTATAACTAAAATGAACATCATCTAAAAATCTGCACATGCAATGTCAATAATCTGAAAGACATCTGTAAACGTCTAATTTATATCTACTTTCAAATTTTTTTCAAGAATAAACAAATATATCTAATTGTATATAAGTGTATATTTCAGACAGCCTGGTGTACCCCCCACTGCAGGGTCCACTAGGTTTGGTGAGACCGGCAGAGTTGCAGTAGAACCCCCCCACACAGGGTTGGCAGTCCTCTCGGTTCCGCAGGCCAGAGGAGTTGGACCAGCTTCCTTCGGGGCAGGACCCGGGGGCCGTGGTGCCTGGAAAAGAGGACGCAGACTTTCAACTCACTTTTCAATTTAAGTAAACAGAGGAGAATGGAAACAAATATGTATATTATTAAAAGATGACAAGTGTGTGTGTATGTATATATGTATATAGACATCTGGTTAAGCGAAATGAGGTGACCTCTTAGTATCTATTTTGTATGTATGTATTGTCCTGTACTCTCGGTGGGTGTACCAGTGGGAGGGGTGGGGTGGTCATCTGTTTGTATATGTCAACAAAAAGATGAAAAACAATGCAAATATCAGTTAAAGTACATGTTATACATGTGTTATATTTCCAAATACAAAAATACAACAACAAAAAGAAGAAGAACAATGACAGATATATGAAGAACTAGAATGGGCACTCGGTAGAGCGCATACCTTCGCATATCACAAGATCGGGCATTGAATTATGAACATGTTGGCATTAGTTTCATGCCAATTGGATCAAAATTGACCGTGCAATGGTAAAAAGAAGATGTTTACCTTTTCATGACCTTGACCTTTGACCCAATCGATCCCAAAATCTAATCAAATGGTCCCCGGATAATAACCAATCATCCCACCAAATTGCATGCGATTCAAAGAAGATGTTGACCTTTTCATGACCTTGACCTTGACCTTTGACCCGATCGATCCCTAAATCTAATCAAATCGTCCTCGGATAATAACCAATCATCCCACCAAATTTCATGCGATTTGGTTCAATACTTTTTGACTTATGCGAATAAGACCCACGCACGCACACAAATACACGGCGATCAAAACATTACCGTCCACATTTTCAATTCGAAGGTAACAATGCCATTATTGGATTTGACAAGACAATATTCTATGAAGAAAAGGAACAGTGTTTTTGAATTGAAGTGCAACTAAATAAGCGGCTCAGGAAAAGGCAGAGTTTACGCCCACGGCAACATCTTTAAAGCACGGGTCAGTGCCCCCCCCCATGTCAGGAAGAACGAGTGTACAAATTAATTTGAATAAAATAACTGTTACAAAGTTGCAAGACAAATGCCGTCCGTTCTTTCTGGAGGCCGCCGCATGGTAATTAGCATGAATAAAACATCGTAGTAGCCCTCGGATATAAGAGGGTAGGATGTGTAAGAGCTTCGTGCTGTATACATTTGGATGCATTAGTCTATAAAATAAAGCTGCATCAGCATTGGACTGCAATAACTATTAAATGTATTTTTAAAATGAGAACTGCCTGCAACTTGATCCATGTCAGGCATCAACCCCGCGGAGCAGCTGATTGCTTCTTAATGGAGGACGAGTGGGTCACCTGTGGGGCAGTATTGACCGGGCAGGCAGAGTCCATCCAGTGGGCTGGGAGAGGACGCTCCCTCTCTGCAGCAATAACCAGCATTGCATGGTCCTATCGGAAGATAAAGCACCATGACTACAACATTACATCGTCATAATTAAATAATCATCATAATTAAATAATGGGCTGGGAGAGGACGCTCCCTCTCTGCACCAATAACCAGCATTGCATGGTTTTAAAGGAAGGAAAAAAATATAACATTACATCATCATAAAACATACCCTTTGTCTGTGGTAAGTGCAAAATAAATAAACTTTACTTACTCATTTACCTACTTAAATTTCCAAGCTGTGTGCACTAGAGTTAAGTTAGGAAATGTTTATTTTCATTTAAATTTAATTATGTAAAACAGACACAAGGTAACCTCCTTCGGAACAAACCATCTCATCTAACACATAATTTATAACATATGGAAGACTGTGGAAAACTTGTTGGAAATACAATGAAATGTCTCAATTAAAAACGTAGCATGGGAATGTACACTACCGTTCAAAAGTTTGGGGTCATCCAGACAATTTTGTGTCTTCCATGAAAACTCACTTTTATTTATCAAATGAATTGAAAATTGAATAGAAAATATAGTCAAGACATTGACAAGGTTAGAAATAATGATTAATATTTGAAGTATTAATTTTGTTCTTCAAACTTCAAGCTCAAAGGAAGGCCAGTTGTATAGCTTATATCACCAGCATAACTGTTTTCAGCTGTGCTAACATAATTGCACAAGGGTTTTCTAATCAGATATTAGTCTTCTAAGGCGATTAGCAAACACAATGTACCATTAGAACACTGGAGTGATAGTTGATGGAAGATGGAGCTATGGAGATATTTCATTAGAAACCAGACGTTTCCACCTAGAATAGTCATTTACCACATTAACAATGTATAGAGTGTATTTTTGATTAATGTTATCTTTATTGAAAAAACAGTGCTTTTCTTTGAAAAATAAAGACATTTCTAAGTGACCCCAAACTTTTGAACGGTAGTGTATGAATACAAGTTTTATACCTGTAATAATAATATAATAATCCATTTAATTGATAAAGCGCTTTTTAAGGTACTCAAAGACACTTTACATGTTACATGTATACATGTATACACCTCTACGGGGAGCAGTTCAGGGCTAAGGGTCTTGCTCAAGGACACATCGACTAGGGCGGGGATTGAACCCGCCGATCCTCTGATTGGAAGACGGACCTGCTGACCTCTGATCCCCAGCCACCCCAAAACAGACATGGTCATTAAAAAAAGTGTTTTCCATAATCACTTAAACAGCGGTATACCTCCTCCAAATGTTTTAAATGTAAGAAAAAGAGAGAGAGAAGAACTTCTAACCCACCCGCCGGCTCTGACAGTCCCGCGGAGGGACAGTAGCGTCCGGCGGCACACGGCGTGCAGCCCGAGACGCCGCCTAAGCGTTGCCTCGAGTTGAAGGACCCGGCGGGACACGGGTTGGGCCGGGCTGTGCCTGCAGGGCAGTAGTGTCCTTCAGGGCAAGGCCTCGGAGAAGAGACATTGGAGAGTCTCAAATCACAGTAGTACCCTGGAAAGAAGAGAAATATATTTATTATTTTAATTCGCACTGCCAGTGGGGGAAAATAGCTGCCAGGGGGGAAAATAACATGATAATGGAATATTACATGACATGACATGTCATATTATATTACATGACAACACATGTCATTTATCAGACGCTTTTATCCAAGCGACTCACAATAAGTGAATTCAACCACGAGGACAAACTCAGAGCAACAAGAATCAAGAAAGTAACATTTCTTCAAGAAAGACAAACTACAAAAATACCATAAATAATCCAATAAGTAATACCATGAGTAATACCATGAGTAATACTATAATTAATGCCACAAGTAATACCATTAGTAATACCATAAGTAATACTATAAGTAATACCATAATACTATAAGTAATACCATGAGTAATACCACAAGTAATACAGTAAGTAATACAATGAGAAATACTATAATACTATAAGTAATACCATAAGTAATACCATGGGTAATACGATAATACTATAAGTTATACCATGAGTAATACTATAATACTATACGTAATACCATGAGTAATACTATAAGTTATACCATGAGTAATACTATAATACTATAAGTAATACCATAAGGAGCCAGAACAGCAGACAGTCTTGACGTTGTCGGGTGAATATTAAACACTTATTGTTATCTTTTTATTCTCCTGCTCAACAAACTACACAGCAAAGTGTTCATAATAAATGTAACAGCTGCGATTGAATCGAGGGATCGACTTCATAAATAAAACACTTGCTCGAGGGCCGTTTCATAACAGCCTGTTCAGCAAAATGGTCAAACATGAAATATTTGCTTCTGCCTTGAATTTTTTTTTTTTTAATAACGGGGTCTCCTACCCGCCTCACAGACGACGCAGGCTGCCTGTTTCTCTCGGTCCTGGTGGGTTCCCGATGGACACGGCGAGGGAGCTGCACTTCCCTGTGAGCAGAAGTGTCCTGCAGGACACGGCAGAGCCGCCGCCGCGGTCCGACCCGGAGGGCACCAAAAGCCTATCGAGGTCACAAGAGACACACCGTACGGTTAAAGTGTGCAAATAAATGTCTGAAAACACACAACGAATAATACACTAACGTTCAAAAGTTTGGGGTCACCCAGACAATTTGGTGTTTTCCATGAAATCTCAGACTTTTATTTATCAATTTAATTGCAAAAAGGATTGGAAATACAGTCCAGACATTGACAAGGTTAGAAATAATGATTTTTATTGTGTATATTAATGTTGTTTTTCGAACTTGTCGCTCGAAGGAAGACCAGTTTTATAGCTACTCTTACCAGCATAACTGTTTTCAGCTGCGCTCACATAAAAAGGGTTCTCAAGGGTTTCCTACCCCTCCGTTAGTCTTCTAAGGCGATAACACAATGTACCATTAGAACACTGGAGATGGGCCTCTATACACCTATGTGGAGACTTCATTAAACACCAGAGAATAGCCATTTACCACATTCACAATGTATAGAGTGCCTTTCTGATTTATTTAATGTTATCTTCATTAAAAAGAACAGTGCTTTTACTTTGAAAAATAACGACGTTTCCAAGTGACCCAAAACTTTTAAATGCGAGTGTAGTTGTATAACACCAATAAACTAGAACGGGCACTCGTAGAGCGCATACCTTCGCATATCACAAGATTGGGCATTGAATTATGAACATTTTGGCATTAGTTGCATGCCAATTGGATAAAAATTGACATGGTAAAAAGAAAATGTTGACCTTGACATTGACCTTTGACCCGATCCCAAATCTAATCAAATGGTCCCCGGATAATAATCAATCATCCCACCAAATTTCATGCGATTCGGTTTAATACTTTTTTAGTTATGCGAGTAACATGCATACAAATAAATGAATAAATAAATGAATGGCGATCAAAACATAACCTTCCGCATTTTCAATGCGAAGGTAATCAGCGGATGGACTGGCCTTGGCTGCAGGGTCCAGTCGGAGTCCTGAGCCCTGCTGATGCGCAGTAGGAACCTGCAGTACAGGGCCGACAGCCGGCCTCGCTGGTCAGACCCGGCGCTGAGGAAAAAGTACCGGCTGGACACAACTCCGGCTCTCCAGAGCCCTCAACTGGAGAGAGGAAGAGTTGAATTAGTCTTTTTAATTCAGCCGTACATTCATGTCCATATACCGATTCTGGGCTGAGAGTTTACACCCCTCTCCCACTCCTCTTTTAACCATTTTAAAATTCCATGACCTTTTCAGGTTTTCCATGACCGTACGAACCCCGATTAATCCTCCAATCAAACTCACATATCATAACAATTAAGCATTCTGCCGCGGTTAATGAAGACCCAATGTGCCATCCATTTACAGGACTTTACTTTTCTCTATTTCATAAATAGGGTTAAAAACGTTGTTGGTAAGTTCGGTAGTAAAACCGTTGCAGTGCCGTAAAGCAGAGCTTACCACAGTACGCCGCAGGTGGACAGATGCTGCCCGTCTCTCCATCTGTTGGCCTGGCCTCCGTGGCTCCGCCCACACAGTAATACCCAGGGAGGCAGGGCGCCATCGGCAGAGCCAAACCTTTTAAAACAACATAAATACATATGTTGTGTGTTTTTTAAACAACAAAAATTGTATTTAGAATATGCCTCAAGACTGACATCCCCTACTGTAGAACAATTCATGCACTATATATATATATACACATACAGGCATTTGAATGCACAGAAAAACAAATTGTAATTTTTGCCAATTCATTATATTACAAAATATATGACTGTGTCTATATATATATAAACAGTCTATATATTAAACATGTATTTGAATGAGAAGAAAGACAAATTGTCATTTTTGCCAATTCATTATATTACAAAAGATATGACTGCGTGTACAACACTGTTTGTTACATTTTACAATATATTTTGAATATATTATGCTATATTTGACACAAAGTATTACTTTAGTAAAAAATATATATATATAAATATTGTTTTACACACAGTCATATATTTTGTAATATAATAAATTGGCCGAAAATGACAATTCATCTTTCTGTGCATTCAAATAAATGTTGAATTGCACTATATTTATCATTCAAGTCTCTGTATGTGTTATAATGATAGATCGGTGAATATAAAACACCATGAACAGCAATTTCTTCTTTCTGGCTTTGGACCTCTTGCATGAAGTATGGATTCAATTGGGACATAAGCTCCCTCCTTAAACGTGGCAACTTGAACTTCGACCCTATTGCTTATATATCTGCTGTGCAAAGGATTGTGGGTCAGAATAGCCAGAGACTGCAAAATGCGACCAGGTGGAGTCGAACATCCTGGTATTTTTGGCGTCCTGCTTTTAAACATACTTTGTATTGCGACGTACAACATCTATCGAACTCATTTGCGATATAAGATGCATCTATTTGGTCGGAATGAAAAACCCAGTACCTTCTTGAGGCCCGACGTGGAGAACCAGTTCTATTGAACCATTGATGTACTGACTGAGGACTGTAGTGGCTTAGTGCGCATGAGGAGGTTTCGTGTCCTGAATAAAAATACCTGAGATGTTACAGAAGGCTCCAGGTGGACACGGCACGGGCTCCGAGCTACCCGAGGGGCAGAAGAAGCCCGCTTGGCAGCGCCCCCCTGTGGACGTGGCTGGACAAAGACAGTTGGCGTTGGTGTAATTGTCCAGATCGAAAGGCTGGGAGTTCCACGCCGCGGTCACGCAGAACCAACCTGAAAGTAGAAGGTGAAGAACCGATGTGTTTTGACTTGACGTACAAACACTCCTGAATCAGAGTCGACGGCAGTTTCTTCCTGATCCGATGTGAGGTCAAAGGTCAGGGATGTCATATGTCTAGCCCGCTGAGGCACATTTGTAAATTTGTGATATTGGGCTATATAGAATAAACTGAATTGAGGCGAGTCGAGGTGAAAAGAGATGAGTCACCGATGAGAGTAAACCAGGTCGCCATGCTTCTCATATCCGAGTCTTGAGTGCATGGAGGTGGTTTGGCTCATATTGATCCGGGCTGTGTGGCGCCTTTATACATGAATACTACAAGGGAGCATCTGAAAGCTGCTGCTGTTGCCAGAATGTGAAGAGAAAAAGTAAAATAATAACTGACGTGGCTGTTGTTGAGATTCAATCTTTCAAACTATTTTTAAAGGATTTTTTAATAGATGCTTATTTTAAATATATATTTCTTTTATCTCACGTACCCCCTGGAGTCCCTTCACGTACCCCAATTTGAGAACCACTGCCTTAAATGTATGTGACAATAGTTTGATTAAAAGAATAAATATTTATGTAAAAGTTTATTCTTGTAATCAAACTGCAAATAAATATTCTTTGTTAACACTTTTTTACTATTACTATTACTCACTTTATGTTGAGAGACAAACATTCTTTCAATCTTTTGTATGTTCCACAAATGGAAAATTGACAATAAAGATGACTGATATATGTATTAAAAATATATATATATATACAGCATTTATATAAATATATATATATTAAAATATATATATATATATTAAAATATATTTAAAAAAAATTATATATGTATATATATATATATAAATGTATTTATATATATAAATATATATATTTTAATATATATATTTATATAAATATATTTATTTTATACTGTGTATATATATATATATTAGGGCTGTGAAACGATTAAAATTTTTAATCGGGTTAATCACAGGTTTTTGTGGATTAATCATGATTAATCACATATTACCGATATTCTCGGTATATTTTGTGAGAACATAGAGATTTATGACAAAAGACGGATATATACATTTATACATTCTTCTATACAATGGTGCTGCAACTCAGCAGTTATTTAGCAGTTTTCTTCCATATGGAACATTAATACATCTTCATCCTAAACAGAATGTTTAACCCTCCTGTTACCTTTCGGGTCAATTTGACCCCATTCAATGTTTAATGTCGGTGTTCTTTGGGGTCAATTTGACCCCAGGCTATTTTCACTGTGTCAAACATATCAGAAATATCAACTTTTTTATTTATTTAAAGTGCTATTTAGGTAGTCAACAAACAAACATAAAGTACCTCACACTTAAACTTGGGAAGCAATATTAATTCTAATAATTTTCTGAGGTTTTAATTGCTGGGGTCAAATTGACCCAAGGGTAAAATATGTTAGTAAATGTAAAGGTAACAGGAGGGTTAAACAGAACATTTTCCTCTTGTTTGTCAACCATTAACTCCACCATGATACAATCTAAAGGCCTCTAGTCTTCCTCTAGCAGCTGCTGAGGCAAACTGACTGTGTGGGTTTTCTTCATGAACTGGGCCGTGATGAAAGGGACGGCGGGACACCGCTGCAAAGCTGAAACCTCACCGGCCCGGACACGGGACAGATTGACAAGTGACTTTTTTGCTCGGTCGATGCGCGCGCACGGAGCTCTGTGGCGCGAGACGGAGATCGATAAGTGTTAACGCAACGCGAAGAGACAGAAATGACATGCTGCTGTGGAGATACGATCAACAACAGACGTTTAGTTTAATAAAAGAACAAAGACGTGCTATAGAGAACATGTCAGGGGGCGGGCCAATCTTTTTAATGTCATGCGATCTACCGACACTACGCCGCGATCGACTGGCAGGTCGCGATCAACGTGTTGAGACCCTGATCTACAGGAAGTAAAAGTCGTAACAAGGTTTCCGGAGGTGAACCTGCGGAAGGATCATTACCGATGAACAGACCGTCTGCATGAGAGCGGACAGAGTTCAGATTGAAGTGGTGTATTGGAAGCTCATTTTGCAAGTGACTTTTTTTTCGTCCCGACGACCAACGACAGACGGATTGGAAGCTCATTCTGCGCATGCGTTAAATGCGTAAAAAACCCAAAACTAGTTAAACCTGTAATTGAATTAACTGAGTTAACGCGTTATTTTTCACAGCACTAATATACAGGACTGTCTCAGAAAATTAGAATATTGTGATGAAGTTCTTTATTTTCTGCAATGCAATTAATAAAACAAAAATGTCATGCATTCTGGATTCATTACAAATCAACTGAAATATTGCAAGCCTTTTATTCTGATTTATTGCTGATTATGGCTTACAGCTTAAGAAAACTCAAATATCCTATCTCTAAATATTAGAATATCATGAAAAAGTATACTAGTAGGGTATTAAACAAATCACTTGAATTGTCTAATTAACTCGAAACACCTGCAAGGGTTTCCTGAGCCTTGACAAACACTCAGCTGTTATAAATCTTTTTTTTACTTGGTCTGAGGAAATATTAAAATTTTATGAGATAGGATTTTAGAGTTTTCTTAAGCTGTAAGCCATAATCAGCAATATAAAAAAAAATAAAAGGCTTGCAATATTTCAGTTGATTTGTAATGAATCCAGAATGCATGACATTTTTGTTTTTTTAATTGCATTACAGAAAATAAAGAACTTCATCACAATATTCTAATTTTCTGAGACAGTCCTGTATATAAATGCTGTATATATATATTTTTCGATACATATTTCAAAGTCATCTTTATTGTCAATTTTCCATTTGTGGAACATACAAAAGATTGAAAGAAATTCCAAGACTTTTACAAAACTTTTGGGATATCATTTTTTTAAAGGACTTTTCCAGGCCATGAAATAACCATTTTTATCAATCCATGACTTCTTCAGGTTTTCCATGACCGTACGAACCCTGCCAGAGATGCAACACGTCTGGCACACAGAGAGAAGTTCCTGCTACGGAGAAACCCGGCTGTACGGATGTGATTGTGAAGAAATAAATAGACGAAGACGAGACTGACCGGCTTTGCATTTCCCAGACACTCGGGTCAGCCTCTCCTGGTCGCAGTAGTGTCCCGGAGGACACGGCAGGCAGCTGTCCAGGCTCTGAGTCATGGGCTCTGGGTTGTAATAGCCACGAGGACACGGGAACTGGGTGGCATGCCTGGTGCCTATGCACACGAGACACATGACGAGTCAGTGTTGTGGTGTTGAGGACAACAAGAAGCTCCTACACGCAGAACAGTAATGGTTCTTAAATGGTTCTTTAAAAGGCTTTGTGGTTCAACGAAGAACCATCACCTACTGAAGAACCATATTTTCATTTGAGACACCTTTATAGCCCAGCGGCATAGTAAAAAATACGAAACCAATTGTTCAAATTGTTCTAAAAGCACCAAAATTGGCACACATGTAGATTAATACATTCTGAACAATTTTGGATATGGAGGCATTCAAGATTCTCCCCGTAGCACATTTGGCGGCCATTTTTTGAAAATGGCCGCTATTTACCATTAGCGTCATTGAATATGTACCATAATTTGTCTTTTTGTGGATGCTAGAGGTGATAAGTGTGCTAGAGGTGATAAGTAGTGTACAATTACACATACTTGTGTGCTTACCAAATAAAATGGCTACCATTTTACAAGAAAAATGAATTTTACTTTGCAGCGGCAGCGGTGGTGGCAGTGTTGGCGGCTGCAGTAATAGTATATATCAGCTGCCAGACCCGTGATGGGAATCTAGAAGAGTTCTTCAGGCATGAAAATCAGCAATGCCCTCCAGCTTTATCTGACGGAGGGAGACTGTACCTAGGGAGCAAGAGTGACTTGCTGGTGTGCCTTGAAGGCCATGCTGAGCCTCAGTCTGAAGCGCCTACTGTCACTGCTGTTGTCCTCGATGGAGCAGTAATCGTACAGATGTTGAAGCCGGGTACTGCCAACACGTTCGAGAATACGTATGAGCAAGTGTTCATCCCATACGTGTACAACAGCTCCAGAACAGCTATCACGTCTTGACCTTGTGGGACAGCTACAGACTGATTCCTTCAACCGTCAAACAGCGTGGAAAGGATGCGTCGTGTTGTCGTCGGCAGTCATACCAGGAAATTGGCAAAGTTTCCTGCGAGTTGATATCAACAAAGTGGAGCTCTTCAGCTACCTCTCCACCATGCTTGCAGAGTCCTTTCAAGAAGAAGGCAAGGAACTGGTGGTCACTGATGGGGAGCAGGTGATCTGTGTTCCACAGCAAGAGGACATCAACTCACTCGCACCATGCAACCAAGAAGAGGCAGACACTCGCATGATGCTACATGTAGCACATGCTGCACAACATGGTCACCACCAGATACAGGTTCGAACAGTAGACACTGACGTTGTGGTCCTAGCAGTGATGGTAGTCCAGAAACTACCAGCTGGAGACGAACTCTGGGTAGCCTTTGGGACAGGCAAGAACTACCGCTACATTGCAGCCATGAAATAGCTTCCTCCCTTGGTCCAGAGAAGACATGTGCTCTTCCAATGTTTCATGCCATCACAGGGTGTGATACTGTGTCAGCCTTCGTCGGACATGGGAAGAAATCTGCCTGGGCAACATGGAACACGCTGCCAGAACTCACTGATGCCCTGCTGAGTCTGGCAAATGCACCCACAAGCATCCAAGAGGATACAATGCATGTCATCGAGAGGTTTGTAATACTCCTGTATGACCGCACAAGCAAATGCAAGGGCGTCAACAAGGCGAGAAAGAAGCTCTTTGCAAAGAAGAGCTCTGTTCAGAACATCCCGCCAACTTACGCTGCTCTGGAGCAGCATGTGAAGAGATCTGCCCTTCAGGGTGGTCATGTCTGGGGCCAGGCATTGGTACCAGAGCCCGTGCTCCCTCCACCAACAGACTGGGGCTGGCATCGGAGTGATGATGGGCCCTACACACCACTCTGGACCACACTCCCTGAGGCATCCAAGACCTGCTATGAGCTGGTGTCTTGCGGATGCAAGAAAGGCTGCAGAAACCGCTGCAAGTGCACGAAGGCTTCACTGCAATGCACGGGTCTGTGTTTCTGTGAAGGCGAATGCCAGTAGATTAGGACAGAAAACTTGCTAGCCAACATTATGATCTGTAGACATTCATAATCCTGGTGACCAGATTTGAAAAGTTCAGAATCATAATTAACATAGTGTGGCAAAATCTACGTTATTGTATTACATGTATGTACTGCAGGATTACACAATACTGAAAGTTATTGTATTGGCAACTGTTTATTGTGTCCTCTTCTTGAAGCCACTTAGATTTGTTCATTTATATTAGATCTATCCATAAATGTATAACTGTAAGTACTGTGCCTAGAGACTGGGCTTTTGGTCGACTATATAACTACAATCTGACCATACTGTAAACTCCCGTACTCTGTGTATTATTTTGACTACCATTCCATTGCAATTTTGCCAGCAATTTGAAATAAAAAGCAACTTGAGCAATTAAAGTGTGTTCCTGAAATCATGTACTGGTTATTAGAGGTATTATGTCATTGAGTATTGGAATCTTCATCAAATGTCCACTTTTTCCACAAAATGGCGGCCAGTTTGGGGGCCATTTTTGAGAAGATTCATCTAAATATATGTTAAACACTTATTGATGTTAATTCTGATGTAAAAAAAAGGAATTTTGGCCCATCTAGCACCATACTAACGACACATAATGAAGTCTATGTAATGACGCTAATGGTAAATGGCGGCCATTTTGAACAATGGCCGCCATATCTTCCACAGGGCTTATCTTGAATGCTTCCATATCCAAAAATGTTTAGAATATATTAATCTACATGTGTGCCAATTTTGGTGCTTTTAGAACAATTTGAACAATTGGTCTGCTATGCCGCAGGACTATTTATAGGTTTTTTGGAAAACTCTTTCAGGAAATGGTTCTTTTAAAGAAAACTGGTTGGAAAGGTTCTTTGTGGAACCAGAAATGGTGCTAAAGAACCATGTTTTGAAGGTTCTTTGAGACACCTTTATAGGTTCTTTAAGGAAGTCTTTCGGTAATGGTAGAACCCTGGTTTGAAAGGTTCTTTGTGGAACCAGAAATGGTGCCTTAAAGAACCATTTTTAAAGGGTCTTTGAGACACCTTTATAGGTTTTTTTTAAGAACTATTTAAGGAAATGGTTCTTTAAAGAACCCTGGTTTGAAAGGTTCATGTGGAACCATATATGGTGCCTTAAAGAACCATGTTTTGAAGGTTCTTTGAGACACCTTTATAGGTTCTTTAAGGAAGTCTTTCAGGAATAGTAGAACCCTGGTTTGAAAGGTTCTTTATGCAACCAGAAATGGTGCCTTAAAGAACCATGTTTTAAGGTTCTTTGAATAACTCTTTAAGGAAATGGTTCTTTAAAGAACCCTGGTTTGAAAGGTTCTTTGTGGAACCAAAAACAGTTCTTCTATGGCATCACTCTGAAGAACCATTTTCGGTTTCCAGATGGTACCTTCATTTTTCTCTGTGTAGATGGTGTTTTTGGGATAAATTAATTTTTAGATTTTTTTTAATGCAACTGTGACTAAAAGTATTTGTGTGTGTTTCTACCATCTGGGCAGTAGAAGCCAGGCGGGCAGGGGAACTCGGTGAAGTCATCGGTCTTCTCTGGACAGTAGTATCCGGCCGGGCAGCGGGAACACGCCGACTGGCCCGTGAGGTTGGCGTAGCCGCCGGCCGGGCAGGGCAGCGAGCCTGCACCACCCTCGGGGCAGTAATGAGCCGGTGGGCATGGACCTCCGTCTGAGCCTCGAGGAGGAGAGAAAAAACAAGAAGATGTGGCGAATTACTGAGCGCTAAGATCTTAAAGTGATGAATCTAATGTGATAAACCCTGATTAATGCAGGAATCACTTCTTCCAACAAAACACCCTCACATATTCAGATTTCCTGCATTTATCAGCATCTGCTTCTTCTCCATCTGATGCTTATTCATCAGAGTTATCTCTCTGCTATCCACACATTATACATTAGCTCTGTTTGCCACTATTTCATGTCGTGTATGAACTTAAAATTATTCATAGTCATTCATTAATTAGTCGAGACATCTTTGTGTTGATATTTCAAGGTAGTCAAACTGGGTTTATCCTGCAGAATTGGGTGATTATGTCATTATCCTACAAGCACAAATTAAATTAACTTCTCATGAATAAAATAAAAACTCAATATTTTACCTGTAGATGCTGCGTCTCCTCCTGGACAGTAAAATCCCGCCTGACACGGTCCAGATGGACGAGTGAGACCTGCAGCGCCACAGAACCGACCCGCGGGACACGGACTGCAGCCGGAGACGCCCGTCACGTGAAGACTGCGACCACACGCGTGTTACAACACATGCACACACACACACACACACACACACACACACACATGTGCAGTTACTAAAACAATGCACACACAAAAACAACAACAAAAAAAGGATCCACCACACCTGTTGGAGAAGGTTCCTGGTGGACAGGGCAGTGGGAGACCGGTGCCCTCGGGACAGTACCTGCCCTTTGGACAGGCCCCTCCCACTCCTGTGCTGAAGTTACCATCTGGGTTCTGAAAGTTCACACCTTGAGGAGGAGCACATTTAAGATTTAGATTGTTAAATGTATCTATATCAACACCATGGTCCATGTTGTACAGGAGCAGACCTCCATGCAGTGTACCTGCTATGCAGTAGTAACCGGCTGCACAGGGTCCAGTAGGTCCAAACAGAGCCCAGTCCTCACAGTAGAACCCTGGGAGACGATCAGGAAGAGAATTGAAAATGTAACAACTAGAGAACAAGACCGTGATCACAACTGGAGAACAACTGGAGAACATCTTATGTATGTAACGCTGTTCATTCTGGTCACATGACATCTATTGTTCCGTCCATCCTGGAGAGGGGTCCTCCTCTGTTGCTCTCCACTTTTTTTCTCCCGTGAAAGTTTTTTTTCCCTTCTATTTCTCGGGAGTTTTTCCTGATCCGATGTGAGGTCAAAGGTCAGGGATGTTATGCGTGTACAGATTGTAAAGCCCTCTGAGGGAAATTAGTAATTGGTTATATGGGGCTATATAAAATAAACTGAATTGAATGTTGGGATGGAACATGCTATGTTATGTTATTACATCACATCTACATGTTTGGAAATATCACACGTCATTTAGCTGACGCTTTTATCCAAAGCGACTTATAACCATGTTACATTCATACACCATAGACACAGCTACAGGGAGCAACTCAGAGTGAAGTGTCTTGCTCAAGGACACATCGACTAGGGCGGGGATTGAACCGTCAACTTCTCTGATTGAAAGACGGACCTGCTGACCATTGACCCACAGTCGCCCTTATCACATTAACCATCTGGCAAACTATTCAAAACCGCCTCAGTGGAGGTTTCTGATACAGAAGGTGTGTTATGATGACTCACACACACACAATATGAAATAAATACCACAGCTGGTACCAAGGCATGGGAATCCAAAAATCATAAAATAATGTGCCTTCTCTAGTCTTCTAATTATATGTGCTAAAACATGATATTAAAGCCTTTTTATCTCTATTGATTATTTCCACCACATCAAGGGAATGAAGGACAACCCACTAAACATTTAATGGAAAGACTTGTGTGTCTTTCCAGAGCACTGAAGACGACCGTGTGGCAACACTCCCACCTGCTGGACACATGAGGCACTGCTCCACTTGGCTGAGGCCCAACTGAGGGCTGTGCGTGCCGGGAGGGCAGGGAAGGATGCCCTCCACGCCGCCGCCGAGGCAGTAGTGTCCGGCCGGACAGGGCTGGACGCCTTCTCCCGACAGGCAGTAGGTCCCCGAGAGGCAGTCGGCGCACTCCGCTGACCCTTCATCCCCCAAGAAAAAGTACATGGGAGAAGTGAAGTATGGATGAATTTACATCTCTCTATCGCGCATTATTAACTCTGCTTCCTCTCCGGAGTCTTTGTGACTTCCCGTCTCAGAGGGTCCATTGGACCTGGCTGGGTCGGATGCCTCCTGCCCCCCCCCCCTTTCTGGACCGTGGTCCATGCCTATACTACGAGCTATTCATACACCCTGTCATACTCATTGAATGTGTTTATGTGACTCTGTAACGCTTCATTCTGGTCACATGACATCTATTGTTCTCTCCATCCTGGAGAGGGATCCTCCTCTGTTGCTCTCCTGAAGGGTTCTTCACTTCTTTCTCCCCCGTGAAAGTTATTCCTTGGGAGTTTTTCTTGATCCGATGTGAGGTCAAAGGTCAGGGATGTCGTATGTGTACATATTGTAAATTCTGAATTTGTGATATTGGGCCATATAAAATAAACTGAATTTAATTGAAGTAATTAACACCTGGATTTTACATTTAAAAATGTTGCTACTTTATTTATGTCGTGCAGTTCAGTAAAATGTTTTTTTGTTTGTTCCATACCCGTCGTGTTGGAGTACGTCCCATCGGGGCAGAGTACGGGAGAAGTTGAGCCCGTGGGACAGAAGTGTCCAACTGGACACGGGTCCCCCGACACGCCGTCTGAGGGCACGGAGGACGCCGCGCCTCCTGAACAGTAATGACCTATAAATCAATAGATACAAATTAATTTGTAGACAGTCTGGTGGCCAGTGGACTAATACATAATGTTATTCTATTTAAACTGTTAAAATAATATCAAAGAATGTTTTTAAATAACTTTCTCTCCATTGTATTGTATCATATTTTTAATTCCCACACCTGCGTGACAGAGTCCTGATGGCTGGCTCAGGCCGGTGCTGTTGCAGTAGAATCCTGCAGGGCAGGGCCGGCAGGAGGACCGGTTCTGGGCTCCCACGATGCTGCTCCAGGTTCCTATGGGGCACGGGTGCTGCTGGGGGAACGCGGTCCCCCGTGGACAGACGTAGCCTGCGGAACATACGGCTCCAGAGGCCACGCCCACCTGAGGGAATGTCGGAGTGCAGTCAGCGGAATATGACAACGTTGTTTCATTTTGGCTTTCGTGTAGAGTTAGAACTTTTAAAGTTAAAGCTGTGGGGAGCCGGCATTCCTTTCCCACACTATCGGACGCTTATCCAAATAACATTATTTATTTCCCCGACATTTATGTTCATATTAAATGTCACAAAACACTTAAAGCACATACGAAAAAAAAATTATTAAACATACACACAGAATAATGAAAGTGCCATCTGAAACCAAAAATGGTTCTTCAGAGGGATGCCATAGAAGAACCATTTCTGATTCCTTAAAGAACCTTTCAAACCAGGGTTCTTTAAAGAACCATTTCCTTAAATAGTTCCTTAAAGAACGTATAAAGGTGTCTCAAAGAACCTTCAAAACACGGTTCTTTAACGCACCATTTCTGGTTCCAAAACAAGGTTCTTTGGAGAACCATTTCCTTAAAGAGTTCTTCAAATAACCTATAATAGTGCTTCAAACAAAAAAATGGTTCTTCAGTAGGCGATGGTTCTTCGGAGAACCACAAAGCCTTTTAAAGAACCATTTAAGAACCATTCATTTTCAGTGTGTATGTATATGTAGTTTAAATGTCACACTATTTAGTTTCCACTAAAACATAAATTCATTCTTGCATAAGCTGGACATATGATGATATATATATATATATATATATATATATATATATATCTTACTGGAGAGGCAGTGGAGGCTCCAGAGGTGCAGTAGTGTCCCGGATCACAGAGACCCTCAGGGCCCGAGAGACCGGCCCGGCTGCAGAACCAGCCGGCCTCACACGGCCGACAGTACCGCACGGCGTCGCCACCGGGCTGGTCCGAATAAGAGCCCTGGGTCATCAGATAACACCAGGTTACAATATCGATCGTGTGACTTTGAATGAGGGTCAACCATATTCATGAAGAAGACAAAGATGAGAAGGAGACGAGCAAGCGGCTACATAGAAACACACACACACACACACACACATTGCAGATGTAAAAACACACACGGATACTGACTGCAGGACAGGGTCGAGCCCCGGAGGACCCCGGAGGACAGTAGTGTCCTGTGGGACAGAGAGGTGGCCGGGACAAGCCTGTCTGGTTACACACCCGGCCTCCATGACACTCCACACAGGACCGTCCACCTCGACGCTGTGGAGGAAGAATTGACGAGGGGAAATAACCTTAAACCTTTCTCGACATTACGTAATTTTTTTAACAGCACATTTTCAGTAAAACAGCACTTAGAGTTAGAATTATGTATGGATTATTATTTCCTACGGGCTGAAAAGTCCCAAGAGGACAGGGTCGTGGCCCGGCCGCCCCCTCCAGAGTGTAAAAACCCTCCTCGGCTTCGTTCTGGACAGGCGAAGCTGAGCCGCCCGTGCAGTAGAAACCAGGGAAACAAGGACCCGACGGGGAGGTGTTGTTGGATCCTAAACAATAGAAACTGACGGGAAGAGAAAATAATATTGACGCAAGGAATAGGTTTATACACACATACACACAATTTGCATTTTGCACACTCTGTCTATATTTAATATTTTTATATTTAATTTAATTTTTACACTGCAGTCATTAGTATTGTATTGTGTATACATATATATTTTATTTTGTATTTTATATTTTACTTTGTATACTTTACTGCTACTGTGACGACAAATTTCCCCTTGGGGATTAATAAAGTATATATCTATCTATCTATCTATCTATCTATCTATATTTCAGATTGTCCTCCGAAAAATAAATACGCTGATATCTGAATAATAATCGTGTCGTGAGGAAGAATATAATTACCCTTGTGGACAACTGATACACTCCTCAGGTCCGCTGAGGCCGGTGCTGTTGCTGAAGGTGCCGGGTGGACAGGAGAAAGGAGAGGAGGATGCGAGAGGACAGTAACTTCCTGCTGGACACAGACCTCCTGTCGGTCCATCCGCGGGAGTCTGGACACAATATATACAGGTCAAGAAAATCCAAATGATACTGTCGCAAGGTCATTTAATTCCTTAAATACCTATCATTTAATGTTATACATAACAGAATGTTTCATCATATTTTCATCATTACACTCATCGGAACGTGTAAACTGGCTTCATGTGACACTAAAGTGACCTTTAAGTCATATAAAGACGGGAATAAAACTGATGTTTTAATAAAGGATTTAAATATGATGGTCGTACTGCAGACGTTGCTCCCTCTCTGCAGTAGAAGCGCTCTCTGCAGCTTCCAGAAGTCTCGGAGAGTCCGACGCCGCTGCAATACCGGCCTCCGCCACAAGGGGAGCACTCGGACCCGTCGGTGAGAGCCGGACGTGCGCTGTAGGTTCCCTCGGGGCACGGGGTGGGCCTCGAGGTGCCCTCCGCGCAGTAGAAGCCCTGTTCATATTGTGACGGGTGGAGAAATGGTCACATGGTCAATGAACTGTACATCCGACCAATCAAATCACTTTTACATGACTTGGCATGATGGGAGGGGCTACAACGCAGTGTAACAGTTTAGCTCCACGCCTTCCTTTTTGTAATAGTTGTTTTCATCCTGTCACACCATCTCGTCAGTCCAACTCCCCTCACCTGCCTCTGATCACCTCGTTAGTCCCTCATTCCCTTCACCTGGTCCTCACGCCCTTCTCACCTGCAGCCCATCCCCTCATTAGTCCCTCACTATTTAGCTCCCTCACTTCCACTTGTCCTCTGCCAGATTGTCTTGTGTTTTTGTGCCAAGTTCTCCAGCGTTATTAGAGTATATTCCTGACCTGCCTGTTCTGACCCTGCCTGCCTGCCCTGACCTCTGATTCTCTGCCCCGCCCCTTTTTGGACTTGTTTGCTTCTTCGACTGACCTCCCGGTTTTGACCCAGCCTGTTTCCAACCAAAGACAGTATTCTTTGTTACTCCTGTCTGAGTCGTGCTATTGGGTCCACTCTAATAGCGCTGTGACACACACACACAACAAAGTGGTGTGTATTCCTACCTGAGGGCAGACGAGGGGCTCGTGGGTTCCCAGCCTGTCGCAGTAACGCCCGGATGGACATGAAACACACGCCTCTCCGCTGTGACCGAGTGTGTTGTTCCGATAGCGGCCGGCCTGACAGGGGTAGGAGCCGGGGTGGCCGGTCCCCTCGGGGCAGTAGTGACCATGAGGACACACGGCCGTCTGAAATATTGCAGCGTACAGAATAATTGTGTCGGTGCATTCTTCAGCTAGAATTTTTTTTTTTAAGTCCCCATCTATATTTCTGTGCTCCGATTTTCACCGTATAGTAAGTAATGTAATCGCTATGATCAAATGAACTACAAAACACACATTACTAAATGTGTTCATCTTAAAATGCTATATATCTTAGGCATCTTACGGGCCTGGTGATAGGCTGCTCCTGAGGCTGCTGGGAGTAACAGTACTTCCCCTCCGGACACTGGACACACTCTGTGAGGTCACGCAGACCAGGAGAGGCACTGTAGGTGCCATTGGGGCAAGGAACGGGGTTCGGATCCTATAAGAGGGGGGAGAGTAGTTTAATGAACTATAAGTGCTTTACGTGAATAAAAAGAGGGAACATATTTACACTAGCGTTCAAAAGTTTGGAGTCACTTGGAAATGTCCTTATTTTTCAAAGAAAAACACAGTTTTTTTCAATGAAGACAACGTTAAATTAATCATAAATACCCTCTCTCCATAGTTAATGTGGTAAATGACTATTCTCTGGTGTTTAATGAAGTCTCTACAGAGGTGTATAGAGGCCCATCTCCAGTGTTTCTAGTGGTACATTGTGTTATCGCCTTAGAAGACTAACGGAGGGGTAGAAAACACTTGAAGACCCTTTTTTTTGTGAGCGCAGCTGAAAACAGTTATGCTGGTGAGAGAAGCGATATAACTGGCCTTCCTTTGAGTGACAAGTTTGAAGAACAACATAAATATTTACAATAAAAATCATTATTTCTAACCATGTCAATATCTATTTATTTTGCAATTAATTTGATAAATAAAAGTCTGAGTTTTCATGGAAAACACAAAATTGTCTGGGTGACCCCACACTTTTAAACGGTAGTGTGTTTATTCCGATGCTGTGAGCATCGCTCTGACTCACGACGCCTCCTCCGGGGCAGTAGAAGCCTCGAGGACAGAGGGTGGCGGAGCGCCGGGGGTCCCGGGCCAAACCCCGAGAGCAGAGAAAGCCCGGCGGACACACCATGACGCTCAGCATGGCCTCCTGGCTGGTGGTCTCGTTACTGCAGTAGTGGCCCGGCAGGCACGGAGAACACTCGGCGGAACCCTCGTCCTACACACAGAACAATTATGGTTCTTAAATAGGTCTTTAAAAGGCTTTGCGGCTCCACGAAGAACCATTTTTTCATTTGAGGCACCTTTATAGGTTCTTTGAAGAAGTATTTAAGGAAATGGTTCTTTCAAGAACCCTGGTTTGAAAGGTTCTTTGAGATATGTTGCCTTAAAGAACCATGAGGTTCTTTAAAATAACTTTATAGGTTCTTTAAGGAAGTCTTTCAAGAACCATGGTTTGAAAGGTTCTTTGTGGAACCAGATATGTTGCCTTAAAGAACCATGTTTTGAAGGTTCTTTGAGATACCTTTAAAGGTCTTTTTAACGAACTATTTAAGGAAATGGTTCTTTAAAGAACCCTGGTTTAACAGGTTCATGTGGAACCAGATATGTTGCCTTAAAGAACCATGTGTTGAAGGTTCTTTGAGACATCTTTATAGGTTCTTTAAGGAAGTCTTTCAGGAATGGTAGAACCCTATTTTGAAAGGTTCTTTGTGGAACCAGAAATGGTGCCTTAAGGAACCATTTTTTGAAGGTTATTTGAGACACCTTTAGTTTTTTTTAAAGAACTATTTAAGGAAATGGTTCTTTAAAGAACCCTGGTTTGAAAGGTTCTTTGTGGAATGAAAAATGGTTCTTCTATGGCATCACTCTGAAGAACCATCTTCGGTTCCAGATGGCACCTTCTTTTTCACGGACGAGGATGTGAAGGAAAGACTATGAGAGTTATAAGGGAGGTAAAGAGAAAAAGAAAGAAAAAAAGAGACTGAAAACACGAGGAAGAGGAGGATGGAAACTTGCGAGATGCTGGTATAATAACAGACTTATGGGCGTGATTGATGCCCCAGCCGGTTCCCACCGGTTCTCCCAGTGTACCGCGGTTATAAAGACGAGGCCTTACTGAGAAGCTGCCAGCTCCACACACTCTGGGGTTGACGGTGGCCGAGTGGGGACAGAAATAACCGGCGGGGCAAGCGGAGCAGTCCTCCAGCCGCCGACCTGCTTTCAGATGGCGAAATGTGGAGCTGGAGAAAAGACAGAAAAAAGAAAAGAATATCCTCAAATCAAACTTATTCTTATACATACAAACATTCATTAAAAGCTCAGTTGAAGAACTTCTTAATTAGTACCCATCTGTGTCAGCACTGGAACGTAACTGCTCCTTACGGCCCTCAATTTATATATGTCATTTACTCTGCAAGCTTTTATGTTCTGTGTCTCCGACATGGATGTTTTTTTTATTCTGTCCATTTTAACATATATTTCTGTCTCTTGTATTATTTTGCTCTGTGTGTTTTGAAGTTGTGAGCCTCTGTGTTGCACGTCTTGTAATTACTTGACAACGTCTAAGAGTCTCCTGAATGAGGATATCCCTATTAATTGTTTGTGCACCCATTAAAAAGCGTCAAAAGTTGTATAGCTTATATCACCAGCATAACTGTTTTCAGCTGTGCTAACATAATTGCACAAGGGTTTTCTAATCAGACATTAGTCTTCTAAGGCGATTAGCAAACACAATGTACCATTAGAACACTGGAGTGATAGTTGATGGAAATGGGCCTCTATACACCTCTGGAGATATTTCATTAGAAACCAGACAATTCCACCTAGAATAGTCATTTACCACAGTGGTCCCCAACCTTTTTTGAGCCAATGACCGGTTCCGTGTCAGAAATAATTTCCACGGACCGGCAATATAAATGACGTAATACACACATGACCATACACACAACGAAAGACGAAAAGTGCCCAAACCTCAACTCATCGCCCGAATTAGTGTGTGTGTGCGTGCGTTTACCTGCCTGCAACTGCCAACGAGCCGGCGACAGACACAGTGTTGTGGTTGGTCTCCTAACCGAGTTCTTTCTGCTGTCATTAGAACAAACAGCAGAGTTGTTGAAATGTCCCTTAAGTCCACCCACGTCATTTCTCGTCATCATTTTTTTTCTTGCTGCTTCTTGGCTCGATTCACTGGGTTACGTTGTTTACAAATGGGTTTTTGGGTCTATTCTGTTGCAATCGGGTTTTTTGGTGGGTACTACCGCTCAAACTCTTAAAAAGCCTCCTCACAGTCCACGTCATCAATGTCTGTTCCGCTGTTCTGTTGTTCGCCCTGCAGCGACAGCGCAGCCCAACTGAAAAACATGTGTGTCAAAACGGAAATTGACCTGAAGTGACAGATTGATTGAATTTGTTTGAATTTGAAGATTCTTTACTGTGCCGTGCGCAGAGGAGACGGCGCGTGAAACTCGCCTGCAAAGATAAACCGAACGCGGCTCTGACCGCACTCTGAACGCAGACGTACACAAAAATTTTTTTTTTCAATTTAAAAAAAAAAAAATTTAAAAAAAAAAAAAAAAAAAAATTATTTATATTTTTTTTTATTCACTTTTTTCCGCGGCCCGCGGAGCAGGGTCAGCCCGGGCCCGGGTTCAAGGGATTTACCACATTAACAATGTATAGTGTGTATTTTTGATTAATGTTATCTTTATTGAAAAAACAGTGCTTTTCTTTGAAAAATAAAGACATTTCTAAGTGACGCCAAATTTTTGAACGGTAGTGTATATATTGTATATCTCATCGGTTTGTTTTGTGACTATCTGCCTCTCGGGACTAGAGATGAAAAAAATAGCCTCTTGGCACATTGACAAAAAGTGTTTTTTATTAATGTGACTGTCCCCTTATCAAATAAAACCAAAGTAAATGACAGCAGCTTAATCCATTATCATCATACATATAGCTAATAGTTTCCATATGTCCACACTGCCTGCTTACAGAGGGCACGGTGAAGGTTTGGAGGTTCCCTTTGGACAGAATGAGCCTTTAGGACAAACCAGGCAGTCTTCTCTGTATCTGTTGCCCATTTGAAGGCTGTACGTCCCCGCGGGGCACGGGAACTGGGTTCCATACGCAGTCCCTGGTGAACATAAAAAATATTAATATCCCCAAAAAATATTGCAGCTCTTAAAAAGAAAAAGAAAATCTTATTTTAGCAAATACATTTCATATGGAAAGCAGTAGAAAGTAGAAATAAATAGATTTAATAATTTAATGTAGATGCTACCTCTATATTATCACGTATGTCACACTCATGCAGGGGAGGACATTTACATATTTTTTAGGGGGCAATTTTTACCCCCATTGATTAAAATCCAGGGGCATTTAAAAATAAATTTGGGGCACTTTTTGAAACTTGTGAAATAACATTTAACTTTTGTTAAACAATAATAAATATGCTTATTTAGGCTTACAGGATATGAGCAATTGTCCTAAAAATGGCAACAATAAGACTATTAAGCAGTAGTCTACATATTCAAAGTGTTTTCTTAGATTTGTTTTGAACAAAAAACAAACAGAAAAAATAAATCAGACGATCATATTCAATTTTATTCTTATTTATTTGTGGTTATGTATTTTTATTAAATTTTTTAAACAACTATTAACAATTATAACTTATTTCTTTGTTTTTTTATTATAAAAAATTTGATTTGTTGATTTTTGTGTGTGTACCTACCGAGTACAGGCAATACAGATACACACACAACAAAAATAAAATGCTATTAAATTATTAGAGGATATTATGGGGGCATTTTTTGCCCCTCCTAGTGAGATCAGGGGGAAAATTATATTTCTTAGGGGCAGTTTTGCCCTTTGCCCCCGTGTATTCCCGACACTGCGCTCATGTGTACCTTCGGGACAGAAGTGTCCAGAACTGCATCGACCCGACGGAGCTCCAGATCCGGCCAGACAGTACCAGCCCGGTGGGCACGGCCCACACTCGCTCTCAGCTTCCAGCCCACTCCGACCACTCCAGGACCCCACGGGGCACTCGTACTGGGTGGGGAACATAGTCCCAGGGGGACAATAGTGGCCTGCGAAGCATGAGATTGGTGGTCTCTGGATACCACCGGTTCCTGTTGAAAGCATAAATAACACAGACCTCAAGTGTTGGGAAAAACATGCACGCTATAGATTTTATTGATATAAAGTAGGTTTAGGGCAGAGGTCGGCAACCTTTCCAATCCAAAGAGCCATATTTTACACCAAGAAACATGTGTCCGTAGCAACAAAAGCTATTTGATATCACAGCTTATAAAGTTGTATGTATATATATGTAGTCATATTATATCTACAATAACTATAGTGTGTTGTATTTATGAAATTAATATAGAACCAGAATAAAGACACTATTGCTATTTTACTGGTTATAACAAAATCAAACTCTTATGAAGAGGAGAAGAAAAAAATACATTGTTATATATATATATATATAATTAATTATATATATATAATTATATATATATAAATATCCATAGCCACATGCCGACCCCTGGTTTAGGGGATATTGACACAATTAAACATCGCTATAGCTTCAACTAAATACCCGTATAGTGATATAATGTGTCAATAGTTTGAACTTGTTTACACACAATAAAACATCAAGAAAGTAAATGATTATCAACGTGGACGTAGGGATGAACTTAAGAGACGTTAATTCCTTTTAAATGTTACATCTCTAGAGAAGTCAAGTAAGCTTGTCACATGACATCCTCAATGCACCCTTATTGTCTAGGAAAACACATTAAAGCTATATCATATATATATATATATATAAAATGTTATATATATGTACAATTTTATATATGTATGTATATATATATATATTATTATTAGGGCTGTCAATCGATTTAAAAAAATTAATTAATTAATCGCACATTTTGAAATTGCAATTAATTAATCGCAATTAAAAGTTAAAAGTTAAAAGTTCATTCTTTTTAAAGACCAAACTTCACACAGAGCTGTGTTTCAAAGAGGCTCCTACCTATAAAGTGCCAGCGAGGTATTTAATATTGTGGATGATAAATTGTTTCTTCAGTGAAACATCAGATTAGTAAAAAAAAAGAAGTATATTGAGACCCCATTGGTCCTGTCATCTTTAACACTGAACAGCAGAACCAGTGGCCTTGGTGACTGACTGACATTCAGATATGTCACGTTAACCCTCTGGAGGCTGGGGGCATTTTATACATTTTACAACAACAACAAAATTCACCTTTTAAAGGTGTTTGCATATGACACATACCCACGTGTTATACATCAAACATTCCAGAACAATCTCATCTCTATTCAATGAGGCTCATTGTCCTGGTGCCGTGTCCTCTGCTCTCTGACTGACAGGCTGCTATAGAGCCTCACCCGTGAGGTGGGAGGTCCTTTGTGATTTACTGAGTGTTCATTGGTTGTTTTTTCCCCAAAATGTTGACAGACAAACGGATTGACCAATCACGTTGAAGGTTTCGTGTGACGAGTTCTTTCTGCGCCTCGTCCCCCGACACGTCGCCCCTCTGTTCCTCTGTGTATCAGAGGGGGAGACGGGAGGAAGGAGGAGCAGGAGGAAACCCGACTGATTCATCCACGAGTTTAAAATGATTTCTGCTTCTTATTTTCGCGGGAAAATAATTGTTTTAAAAACGGAAACAGTGTTAAACCGTACTGCCGCATTTTGACACTCGGTTTGAGTGTAAAAACTTCAAAATAATTTAAAACAAAGTTGCGTTAATTGCGTTAAAATATTTTAGTGCGTTTACGCGGCCAAATTAATCGCATAGATTAACGCGTTAACGCTGACAGCCCTAATTATTATATATATATATGCATGTATATATATATATGTTGACTCCAAGGCCATATATATAATTATATATATATATACAGGACTGTCTCAGAAAATTAGAATATTGTGATAAAGTTCTTTATTTTCTGTAATGCAATTAAAAAACAAAAATGTCATGCATTCTGGATTCATTACAAATCAACTGAAATATTGCAAGTCTTTTATTCTTTTAATATTGCTGATTATGGCTTACAGCTTAAGAAAACTCAAATATCCTATTTCTAAATATTAGAATATCATGAAAAAGTATACTAGTAGGGTATTAAACAAATCACTTGAATCGTCTAATTAACTGGAAACACCTGGAAACACATTTTCAAATGTTTGATTTTGTTTTGCTGTTATAAATCTTTTTTACTTGGTCTGAAATATTCAAATTTTATGAGATAGGATTTTAGAGTTTTCTTAAGCTGTAAGCCATAATCAGCAATATTAAAGAATAAAACTTGCAATATTTCAGTTGATTTGTAATGAATCAGAATGCATGACATTTGTTTTTTATTGCATTACAGAAAATAAAGAACTTTATTCTAATTTTCTGAGACAGTCCAACTGAGCATGTGCATCACACTGAAAGAGAAGCAGCACCTCGAAGGCAGGCGTAGCGGGCCGGGCACCGCTGACACTGCGAGCGGTCGGTGAGGTCGGTGCGGTCGCTCAGGGTCCCCGGCGGGCAGGCGCTTGCCGGCGAGTTCGGTTTCGAGGAACCGGGGGGACACACGAACCTGTCGAGATTCAGGGCAAAACAATATGGTCCAACAATACTCGAACTTGGAGAGAACATTGTTGGAAAAATATAATTTGATTCCCTGTCATCCCCAGGATAATTTCCTTCCAGTCACTCCACTGCACACCACTTAATTATTCACTTAAGTACACTTGAATACAAGTAACTCTTCACTTTAAATACACTTTAAACTGACATCCACTCGTTAAAGTTCTGAAACCTGCCCGTCTGTGCACTTCATTTTATATTTATATTCTTAATTCTCACACTGTTGTTGATTATCGTTAATTGTTGTTAATGTTATTGTTTACTGTCGCACCACCCGCCATGACAAATTCTCTTGCTTATTGTTTTTTTTCCCTGTATATATGTGTTCTATTTGTGGTGAAAAGACAACAAATTAAGTGTTCGAAAAAATAAAAAGATTCAGGAAAAAAATAGGGTGACAGAGCAAGCACCCCTTTTTATTTCTTTTTTATTTCTCTTGCTGGTTGTTATTATTTGGTTTGAATTTCTGTATATATGCGTTCTATCTGTGGTGAAAAACCAAAAACATTAAGTGTTAAAAAAAATAAAAAAACATTCAGGAAAAAGATAGGGGGACAGAGCAAACACCCTTTTTTATTTCTCTTGCTTGTTATTATTTGTTTTTAATTTCTGTATATATACATATATATATATATATGTTCTATCTATGATGAAAAGACACAAAATTAAGTGTAAAAAAAAAAAACTTTTAAAAAAAGATTCAGGAAAAAAATAGGGTAGAATTACAAAAAAATCTTGACTGTATCAAGAACACGCGTTGGCCGTCTCATTGAAGCGTGCGTCACAGAGCACCTCCTCTTACCCTTGCATGCAGTCCACATCGGGGGCTCTCAGCGCCACCTGTGTGCAGGCCTTGCCCGCGTGGCACTCCCTGCAGTCGCTGGGCTCGTCCTGGCCCTCTAAGGGGTTGAAGGAGCCCGGGGGGCAGGGCTCGGGGTCGCTTCTCCCCTCGGGACAGTAGAAACCAGCCGGGCACTTGAGACAGTCCTTCACACCTGGAGGCGGCATAGACACTCGATGTATGTGATGTAAATACACTGTCGCCTACCCCATTAGAATATCTCTTATATTAAAGTTTTATTTGGATATCCGTTGACCCGTTTCATCTCTACCGACAGCTCCAGCTCGTGATTGACAGTTGTGTTTTTAAAAATGTGTTTTTCTCTTCGCCCTCTCGACATCCATCTGTTGCAATTTCTCATCTATATATATTGCGCTTCGTCATGGGAACAAAACAGCACTTATACTTTTATATAATCACTGGGGTGTTGCTGTGATATACTGCTGGAGCTCCATATGAATATAAACTGAGCTGCTGAGGAAACTGGAGGGAATATTGATTTCCCTGTCAAATAAATGCAGGCCATGGCCTCTGCCCAGTATGCAAAGAGAGGGAAGAAAAGAAAAAAAATCAATGACTGTGCATATGAAATATTACTTAATAAGTGGTGAGTGTAAAACGGTAATAATCCAGTTCATAAATTCACTTATTGCTCCTTGGTGAGGGGTGAAGGTGCCTCGTGGACATATCACTTCTTCCAAGGTGCCAGCAGGACAGTATTTCCCTCGAGCACACGGCAGGCCGGGACCCGACGAGCCTGTGCACACACACACACACACACACACACACACACACACAAAAATCAAGCAATTTTCACGTTCTTTTCTTGGTTGTAGTTACTTCCAGTGACACATTTGGTGTGACACATCCATTGAGGTCAGTGTACTGGTGCCTCGACGTACCTGCAGGACAGAAGCGTCCTTCCCTGCATCTCGTGCAGGCCGCCCTACTTGTCTGACCCAGTTGTTCCCCGGCTGTACCAGCGGGGCAAGGGGACCCATGCGGGCTGCCGGTGCCCTCTGCACAGTAATAGCCCTGTGGGCACAGGAACTGGGAGGTGGGTCTCCATGAGCTGCCTTCCAGACAGTAAAACCCTAAAGAAAATATAAATATATTATAGCGTTGTAATAGGTTATTTGGATTTGTACACGTACATAAAGGAAGTCTTACATTTTAAATGAATACATAAAGAAAGATATGATTCATTAATATGGAATATTATGGAGAATATCATTTTCTTTCCATCTTTTGTCACCCATCTTATGCATTTTTCATTTGATGTTAGTAATTTTGTAAAATTTTAAATATTATATCGGTGGAGGCTTTAAATAAGCCCAGTTGGCTTTTTGACTCTTTTTGCACTAAAATATTCATTTATCTCTGTTGTGATTTTTATTTTATTTTTACCAGGGGGTACGTGAAGGCACTCCAGGTGGTACGTGAGATTTTAAAAATCTATATTTAAAATGAGCATCCATTTAAACAAAAATCCTTTAAAAATAGTTATTTAATAAATATGCAATACAATATAAGTGTAAGTTTATTCATGATATATATTCTATATTAAATCAGACATTGATGGCACAGCGCTGTGTATGACATCTTCTTTTCAACCCAAAATGTGCACTCATTGTGCAGTTTTGTTTCATAAATAAATATTTTAAAAGTTTTTTAAATAAATGAAATGGTTATTTTGAGAAAAAGTCAAAAAAAGTCCAGAAAAAGTCCAAATAAGATTGAGAACCACTGATGTATGGTCATTCTTACAAAAAAATTAACCAAATCAAATTAGACTATTAGGCTTGAAAAAGTCTCGCTGAGTTGGTAGTTTTAGGGTATGTGTTCTGTCGGAAATTAGAACTAGGAGTATAACATTTAAAAAGGTTAACCACTGTCAATCAATACTGTACCTGCAGGGCAGATTGTGCATTCTCTCAACCTCTGCAGACCTCCTTGAGGGCTGTACGTCCCTGCAGGACAAGGAGCAGCTACACCTCCCACACAGTAGTGACCTGAGGGCGAGAAAACAAGATAACTAATTAAACGTTGTCCAACAGAGACAGATGGAGGTGAGTAAACTGTGAATGTAAATATCAGCGTGCAGAGGTGAACTCCTGACCTATCGGACAGACCACACACGCCGCCGCCGACTCTTCCCTCGCTTCTTTGTATGTTCCCGGCCGGCAGCCGATCGGTTGGCCGGACCTGTGGCCCGGCGGGCTCCAGCGGGCGGCTTCGGCTCCGACGCACGGCGACGACGCGTCGCTGCAGTTACAGCCGGTCTGTCCGGGTGTGGAGGACGTACGCGGAGGACAGGGGAGCGGCTGGGACATCCCACCGTCTGGACAGTAGCTTCCTGTTGGCAGTGGACAGAGAGGACACAGAAGCAACTGATTTGTTTTTAAAGTCTACCGACTCAGAATCAGCTTTATTAGCCGTGTATGTGTTCACATACATGGAATTTGACTCTGGTTACACGTAGGCTCTCGTCATACAATGTAATTTACAAATAAAAATACATTGAAGACCACAGAATAGCAACATGTACACTACCGTTCAAGAGTTTGGGGTCACTGAGAAGAAGAAAAAACGTAGAAATGTCCTTATTTTTCAAAGTAAAGCACTGTTTTTTTCAATAAAGATAACATTAAATTAATCATAAACACACTTTATACATAGTTAATGTGGTAAATGACTATTCTCTGGTGTTTAATGACATCTCTACAGAGGTGTATAGAGGCCCATCTGTTCTAATGGCATCGCCTTAGAAGACGAACGGAGGGTTAGAAAACCCTTTAAAACCTTTTTTATGTGAGCGCAGCTGAAAACAGTTATGCTGGTGAGAGAAGCTATAAAACTGGCCTTCCTTTGAGCCACAAGTTTGAAGAGCAAAATTAATATTCCACATTAAAATCATTATTTATAACCTTGTCAATGTCTGGACTATATTTTCTATTCCTTGTGCAATTCATTTGATAATAAAAGTGTGAGTTTTCATGGAAAACACCAAATTGTTTGGGTGACCCCAAACTTTTTGAACGGTAGTGTGGGTAAAACATAAAAATTAAAAAAAACAGTGACAATGACTTTGGAATATTAGTGTAGAAAGAAAGTAATAGTGCAAGTATGTGGATGTGTCTGATTAAGTGTTTATCAGAGTGACGGCCAGTGGGAAGAAGCCGTTCTGTGTGTGCGTGTGTGTGTGTGTGTGTGTGTCTATTGCTGTATTGAGGGTACAGATGAGATAACAGTGATTTTTATTCCTGCTCTATACCTGCTGGACACTGCAGACACCGGATGGTGCACGCGGTGGAGTAGAAGCCCGGGAGACATCCGTCACACACAGTGTGATCGGGGCTGGGCTCTTTGCCAGGTCCACACTGTAAGGCACATATAAGGGAGAAAAGAGCACATGTATTGGATGTATTTATTCAATTTTGAAGGCAAACTTTACCAACCTTTTGTATGGTTTTTATGATTTACTTTTAATAGTATGTATTACTTACTTTTAATGGTTTTTATTACCACTTTTAATAGTATGTATTATTAAATTGTAATGGTTTTTATTACTTACTTTAAATAGTATGTGTTACTTACTTACTTTTAATGTTTTTTACTACTTTGTTTTAGATGTATGTATCACTTACTTTAAATGGTTTTATTACTTACTTTTAGGAGTATGTATGACTTACTTTTAATATTATGTATTATTTACTTTTAATAGTATGCATCTCTTACTTTTAATGTTTTTTAATAGTATGTATTACTTACTTTTAATGTTTTTTCTGACTTATTTGTAATGTTTTTTCTGACTTACTTTTAATAGTATGTATTATTTACTTTTAACGGTTTTTATTACTTACTTTTAGGAGTATGTATTACTTACTTTTAATGTTATGTATTATTTACTTTTAATAGTATGCATCACTTACTTTTAATGGTTTTTAATAGTATGTATTACTTACTTTTAATGTTTTTTCTGACTTATTTGTAATGTTTTTTATGACTTTCTTTAAATAGTATGTATTATTTACTTTTAATGGTTTTTATTATTTACTTTTAATAGTATGTATTACTTACTTTTAATGTTTTTTATGACTTATTTTTAATGTTTTTTATTACTTTCTTTTAATGTGCTGTACTGTAGCTTCGCATTGTGTGTATTTTGTGTTCCTCTCACCACATATACTGTAGTAGTGTGTCTTATCCTGAACTGTTTGTTGTTGTTTTATGTTTATTATGGTCTGTCAAAGGACTACAGATGCAAAGTAGCTGTGTAGCTACAATCTGGTTCAGTGCATCAAATGGTGACATGTATATTTTAACTGTACATGGTCATAGTCCCTTTTAAATAAAGATAATAATAAATGCAAACCAGACATCGCCTCGCTCAGATACGCCACCTTGTAAGGACGTCACAGTCTGCTGGGATATTTACCGTTGTGGGAAATCCAGAGGTGCAGACAGAGTCTACAGGGCATGTCAGACACTGGAGGACCCCCTCGGGAGAATGCTGCCCCGGGGGGCATAAAGAAAGCGTCCCATTGGCTGGATCACGTGAGAAACCTGCAGGACAGAGTCGACAGTCCACTCTGTCCTCTGAACTGATGAGACCTGGAAAACAAGGCTGACAACACACACCGAAATGAGTAAAGACAATACAACGACAACAATACTGCTGGGCACACAACAACAATATTTAAGGTTTCAGATATAGACACGCATGAGGGGGGAACATATCTCAAGTTTATGTCGAATTTACCTTTTTTTAAATTTGATCTGCATGTCAAACACAGGTGTGACTAGTCATTAATTTATAAATAATTGTTGTCTAAATGTTCATAGTTGTTTGCACTTTATTTACTTAATTACTACTATTACTCACTTTATGTCGGATAAGAGACAAACATATTTTCGATCTTCTGTATGTTCCACAAATGCAAAATTGACAATAGAGATTATTTTAACTTTGACATTACTTTAATTTCTGCATTGCATCCCAGTAAATGCTTGTTAATCTTTTTAGTTCCAACTGTGCTTTTTCCTGAGATGACAAATTTAAATATTTGCAGTGGGGAAAAAAAGGTATTTTCTTTTATTTGTCTGGGGGTCCCCGCGACCCTAATGAGGATAAGCGGTATTGATAATGGATGGATGGATGGATTGTCTGGGGGTACGTAAAGGCACTCTAGGGGGTACGTGAGATTTAAAAAAACATCTATTTAAAATGAGCCTCCATTAAAAAAAATCCTTTAAAAATAGTTATTAAATAAATATGCAATACATTATAAGTTCATTAAGGGAATGGTATATATTCTATATTAAATCAGACATTGATGGCACAACGCTGTGTATTACATATTCCGCTCAACCCAAAATTAAGTGCAATGATCAGGGGGCACTTGGCAGGCTACTAACCAGTGGGTTAGTTTCACTATTATTTTAGTCACTTCGTTTTGCAGACTTGTTTTTAAAAAATCACGTCGGCGGATATTTTAAAAGTTTTTTAAAAAGGACTCGAAAATAAATCAAATGGTTATTTTCAGAAAAACTAAAAAAAAGTCAAGAAAAAGTTAAAAAAAGATTGAGAACTAATAAAATAATTATCCAAGTAAAATTTGACTATTAGGCTTGAAAAACTCTTGCTGAGTTGGTAGTTTTAGGGTATGAGGGCATGACAACACCAACAGTGATAAAGTGCTGGTATTGACAGCCGCCGTTCACCTTGCAGTCGCTGACGCTGCTCTTTCCCGTGTAGAGGTTGAACGTGTCTGCCGGACATCTCCGAGGTGCAGACACATCGCCGGGGCAACTATACAACATAAATATATGAATTCATTGTAAATTAAAGTTAGATGTCTCATTAGTCGTTTTAGTATCGGTTGCATATATATATATATACATACATACATATATAAATAAATATAAATACACATAAATATATATATATATATATATATACATACATATATATACAGGACTGTCTCAGAAAATTAGAATATTGTGATGAAGTTCTTTATTTTCTGTAATGCAATTAAAAAAACAAAAATGTCATGCATTCTGGATTCATTACAAATCAACTGAAATATTGCAAGCCTTTTATTCTGATTTATTGCTGATTATGGCTTACAGCTTAAGAAAACTCAAATATCCTATCTCTAAATATTAGAATATCATGAAAAAGTATACTAGTAGGGTATTAAACAAATCACTTGAATTGTCTAATTAACTCGAAACACCTGCAAGGGTTTCCTGAGCCTTGACAAACACTCAGCTGTTATAAATCTTTTTTTTTACTTGGTCTGAGGAAATATTAAAATTTTATGAGATAGGATTTTAGAGTTTTCTTAAGCTGTAAGCCATAATCAGCAATATTAAAAGAATAAAAGGCTTGCAATATTTCAGTTGATTTGTAATGAATCCAGAATGCATGACATTTTTTTTTTTTAATTGCATTACAGAAAATAAAGAACTTTATCACAATATTCTAATTTTCTGAGACAGTCCTGTATATATATATACATACATATAAATATATAAATATATATAAATACACATACATATATATGTAAATATATATATATATAAATACATACACACATATAAATATATATATATGTATTATCATGGTGTACATAGCAATAGGTATGCAGGTCACAGGGTTCAAACACATGTCGACCAATGCATTTCCATGACTTTAAAACCAAATTTCCATGAGCAAACATGTTATGAAATCTCGGTGTTTACACGAGTATATACCTAAAATGAGAGAAAATAGTTTAATTAAAAGAATTAATGTTAATATAAATGTTATTCTTTTAAACAAACTGTGTAAATGAATATATGAATATGACAAATTTCCATGATTTTTCAAAAATGTTGGGATAACTTTCTTTTTTTAAAGGGCTTTTCCAGGCCTGGAAATAAACCATTTTCAAAATGTCAGAACTTTGCCAGGTTTTCCATGACCGGACGAACCCTGAGGCCAGTAATAAAAAGTGGAAGTTGAAGACTTACAAATGACCAGAGGGACATTCCAAGCAAAGCTGGTGGGAGAAGTATTTCCCCTCTGGACACTGATCAACGTCGAGGGAGACGTCTGCACTGCCTTCAGAGGATTCTTAGACGGAGATTTCATTGCAGGAAGGACGTTAGAAGAGACATAATAAGAAAGACCGTCGAGTTTCTTCTTAAATAAGCTCAATTTGCTCTTACCTGAGGCGCGTCCACATTGTGGCAGCAGCGGAAAAATCCACGACGCTGTAAAACAGAACAGGTGCGTTACTGTCCATGACCTCATCATTACTTAAATCTAATAATTCAAATCCACAGTTGTTCCATTTGTTTTGTGTGTGTATGTGTATATTATCACTCAAGACTCAGGACAGACTGATGAAAGTGAGATGGCCCCGGGTCACTGAAAGTGAAACGAGAGAACATGAAATGTGAGTCCCAGGTGACGGCTCTCCACTGTACCTTCCACTTCAATAATGCACGAGTGTGTGCTCGAGCTAACCGAGATATTGTGTCCGTTAGTGGATTACTTCAATTATTCATGTTACCTGTGTGTTTTATTTCACGGTTATAAAGAGAATATATCAAATATTGGACGTATGTGTGATACATTGGGAATTAATTCAATGAATCCACTCGCCAAAGTACCCTTTTCTCTTTAAATTATGACGATTTCAAAATAAATGTCTTGATGTTAGTGTGCCGGGCACATCCTCTGAGCAGAGAGAGCTGCAGTGATGCATCTGCCAGGTGTGCAAAATGTATGCGTTGCACTATAAAAACACAAGTGCACATGTAGTTACTTCAACAAGTTAGTCAAGTTGTCATTTGTGTATCAAAGTCAAAGTCAAAGTCAAAGTCAGTTTTATTTGTCAATTTTCCATATGTGCAAACATACAGAAGATCGAAATTGCGTTTCTCTTCTGTCCAACATAAAGTGAATTGTGCAACATAGAGTGCAAAAATAGTAAAAACTTGTGAACATATAGACAACATAAAGTGCATAGACAACATAAAGTGCAAAAATAGTAAGAAACATGTAAACATATAGACAACATAAATTGTGCTAGCAGCATTCAGACATGTGAGTCTGAAAGAGGACGGAGTGGGAGGATGGGGAGAGTTCAGCTTCCTGACAGCCTGGTGGATGAAGCTGTTGGACAGCCTGGCGGTGTGAGCCCGAGGCTCGGTACCTCCTCCCAGAGGGCAGGAGGCTGAAGAGACCGTGTGAGGGTGGCAGGGTCACTCACAATCGAGGTCGCTTTGCGGTGAGGCGGGTGTTGTATATGTCCTGCAGGGATGGGAGGGGTGAGGCACCCATGATCCTTCCAGCTGCCTTCACTATGCGCTGCAGGGCGTTCCTGCTGTGGTCTGTGCAGCTTCCGCCCACACAGTGATGCAGTTGGTCAGGATGCTCTCGATGGTGCGCGGTAGAAGGTGCACATGATGGATGGGGGCTCCTGCTTTCCTCAGTTTCCGGAGGAAGTAGAGGCGCCTCTGTGCTTTCTTTGCCAGCGATGTAGTGTTGGCTGTCCACGAGAGGTCCTCACTGATTTCCACCCCCAGGAATTTGGTGCTGCTGACCTGCTCAATGTCCGCACCGTTGATGGTCAGTGGTGGGTGATGGGTGTGGCCTTTCCGGAAGTCAACAACGATCTCTTTGGTCTTGCTGTTGTTGAGCAGGAGGTTGTTGGCTCCGCACCACGTGGTCAGAAGGTTGACCTCCCTCCTGTAGAGGGTCTACGACTACATTTAAGATATATAGCGCTTTTCCACATGGGTTTTAACCTTCATGGGATGAACTGGACCGAAGAGTGAAAGCAAGGCTGTAGGGACCCCGTTGCTGTTTTTTTAAAGGTCACTGTGGTGGCTTGGAGGTTTAGTTTCGACATGTTTACGGATGAAATGTCCGGTTTATAATGTAAAAGGTTATTTATTCGAGTTTTATGGCTTCCAACACAAACCAAAATATACGTCCCTTGTCCAAACCCATTTGCATGATCCCAAAAAATGCAAGAAATCAAAAACACATTGTCACCCGTTCTCTCACGGTCAAACACCTATGTGACTATAGTAACTTGATATATTTGACAAAAAAATATCTTGCTTGATCTACTTAACCAAATCGAGGCAACTTTTTGCATAAAATTATTTTGTAGAAGAAGCAAAGCTGTTTTTTGTATTAATTACTCTTCTTTTAATGTATATCTAACTTAATTTTGTAGGTTAAATCAACTAATATTTGCAAGTAAGGTGTACTAAACTTTCCAGTAAAGTCAACTTAGTTTTGTAAGTTAGTTTAGCATGCATGTGCTTGTAAATTTAAGCTGAATAACTTAATGTAGTAAGTTTTTTTTAACTTAAATTTTCTTGTAAATTTAAGTTGAATTGACTTTCAGAATTAAGTTGGCTGGACTTCAGATTAGGTTGACTTAACTTAGAAAATTGATTTCTTGCATAAAAAAGTTTAAGGAATTCATACAAAAAACAGCTTTGTTTATTTTATGCAATAAATGTGTGCAAAATATTGCCTCAATTTTATTAAGTAGATCAAGCAGGACATTTTTATCAGTGTATGTGCTCCTGCCAATCTAACAACCCCCCAGGCCTCTGTTTTAACCATTGTGTTGCCTTAGGGTCATTTTGACCCGAATCAATATTACACCCTCCCCCCGCCTTTGGGTCATTTTGACCCGATTCAATGTTTCACCCTCCTGTTACCTTTATATTTACTAACATATTTTACCCTTTGGGTTCAATTTGACGCCAGCAATTAAAACCTCCAGAAAATTATTAGAATTAATATTGTTTTCCAAGTTTAAGTGTGAGGCACTTTATGTTTGTTTGTTGACTACCGAAAGAACACCGACATTAAACATTGAATGGGGTCAAATTAATCCTAAGGCGGGGAGGTGTAATATTGATTCGGTCAAATGACCCTAAAGGTTAATTGACAGTGGCCCTCCGCCCCCTACTGGTGGGAGGTCCAACCAAACAAAAACAAACAAAATGGCTCACAAAGGCAACACAATTACGGGAATCTCTGCGAGTGTTGTAAACAACTTTTCCGAGCAATATTCTTACATCTATTGTAGAAATAAAGCAGTTACTTTGCTAAAAACCCGTTGACCGGTACTATGTGTGGAGCTGTAAAAATCAAATTATTAATAATTATTTATTTGTTCATGAATACTGTTGTTTACATGTTAACAGGGGAATTTAATGGTATTACGGTTTTAGCAAAAGGCACTGTTGCCGTGGCGACGATGCTTGCAGCATTAGCCGTCTACCTGTGCCTGAGCCGAAACAGACGGACCCGGAATGTTAAAGATGATTACGAAATATTACAATATGTACACACACTTTCTGTGTAATGTAACAATTCAAAAATGTGTTTATAATATTGTGTTAATAATGTCACACATTCCAGAAGAGCCCGTTGTTTCCAGGTCAGGGTGAGTAGAATTGACTCGAATGATTATTTGGGAAAATATGTTTAATTACCTTTAAAAAGAAACAATAATACATTTGCTACATTATTTATTTGTTAATTAAAAATATATATATATCTTGTTTAAGCTCGCCGCTACCTCCTCACATTGCCCTGTCACAAGTAAAGGGTAAATAGTTTAAAATATACAATGCAAGAATTGTCAGTCTCCAAATCCAGTTAGCATTCCCTCCTGTAATATTCCCCAGGGTCAACACAGAGTGAAGTAGTGAGGAGTTCCACAGCAGGTAAGACAATCTCTGGATCAACAGAATCCCTGTCTGTAATACAAAGACTGAAATAAATGACGTATATGTAATAATTTCTTTGTCCTAGATAATGATACTGAAGTACCATACGCTGACATCTTCATCACTGTGCGAGGTGTCAGTACACCAGAGCTCACTCAGGTTGGCTACCGGACTTAAAAAGAGGTAAGGAATGTGAGAAACGTGGCTTCAGAATCAATGTGTGTCAATTTTAATCTTACCAAATCCCAAATTCATAGGACATCTTATTCTCCTATTCATGTAAGAGACTATAGATAATTTAGACTTCATGAATTCAAAGGAGGTAAATGCGATGTTGTGTTGCATCGCTATAGTGGATTATTCTGGTGGTATATTGGTTTACAAAGAGGCAGAATTAATACCCACAATATACAATAGCTTCAAGTTTAACGAATGAGCAGATACGTGGCTATATTTCACAGACAATTCGAGTCCAAGGAAGAGTAAGGAGCTACCGTGAGCATCAGTCACTATAAGAATGCCAAACAAGAAATGTGGGCGTCTGCTCTAATTTAACACTTCTTCCATTTATATATCAATTCATGAAATTGTATAAACAATAAGTCATTTGCCAGTTTATTAGGTATTGAACCATTGCTCAATAGATCGCAATATAATGTAACACCACTACAAATTACAGCCTCCAAAATAATAATAATAACAACACCTCTCTAAAAAAGTGGTCTTTGAATTAGTCGATGTACCAAATAAACTGAAAATTGCATTTAATGTTAACAAGTAATCAAGTTAATGACGTATTGTTATTGATTTCAATATTGGTTCTTTAAACATCTGCAGATTACAAAGTTAATACCCAACTGCAAGAGGCCCGCTTATTAGTTTTGAGACAGTCTACTCTCGCTATTCCCACCTTGCTGACATCCCATGAGCTTTATTCCTCTGCTTCTCCTCCAGTGGTGGGGAGATGACTCACCTGCAGGCCTCTCGTCGTCCCCCAGCCCAGAGAGGTCAGCCGCAGGATGAACACCAACTCTGAATATGCAGTCATCACATATGGCTGACTGAGGCCCATGCTGCTGGATGGAGAGGACAACAGAGTTTATTATATATATTTAGTAGTATTACTATGTGTATACTGACAGTTAATTGTCTTAGTAAAACACTTGATACTAGCTTGTCTTATTGGGCTCGGCGCGTCCATCTTTATTGTTTCACCGAGCAGTAATTCGCGCGTCTTGGTGACGTCATCACTATACAGTTACCTGAACAGGAAGTAGTCAAGATACTACGTTTAACGTTATATATTTCAATTTTTTAACAATGATTTTGTGTTAACCAATTATATTGTTTTTTTAGAAATGTATGTCCGACGTGTAATATGGACCCGCTATTATAGTCAATAAAGACGTTATTTGCTATACGTTTTGAGCCTTGTCAGTGTCCGTAGTTATAACCGTTCCCTAGCAACAGTTGTCAACCAAACAAAACCATAAAAGATGGATAGAGTTCACCTCATTTAAGGTAACAGGTGTAAACAATGACTAACGTGTTGACATTTTCTAAAACGTGCTCATGTATATATTAACTAAAGCTATCTAAATGCGTGTGTGACGTCATGTTTAGCTAGCGTTAATCATTAGCAACGTTAGCTTATATTCTAAAGTTCCCAGTGTTTGTTAGCGTTAGTTAGACACGTCGTGCACTGACTAACGTTATCTTCCGCCCTCTTTTACTCTAAATAACAAGTAAATAACTGATAAAAACGTCCGACTTCTCTCGGTTATCCCTCGCTGTCCCAGGAGTCACCGTCCCCACCTGTATGCTCAAACATGTCCGTAACTTTCTCCACCGCTTACCTGCGGGTCCCGCGAGGACTCGGTACCGTCCTGGAGGGTTTGACCAGGGAAGTCCTGCGAGACCAGCCCGAAGACATCCCTGAATATGCCGCACAGTATTTCGACGCTCTTCTCCAACAGAGAGAGGGTAACTAACTACCTGCAACGTCACATTTGTGGAAATGTAGACACATTGCCATTGGCTGTCACGTAATCGATTGATTGTGTTGCTTGTAACTCAGATAGTGGATTGGACCCTGCTGAGTGGGAAGCTAAACTGAAAGACATGTATAACAACAATGCATTTCAGGCTACTTGGGTAATAATTCAAAGTCACTATACTCTCAACATTCCTCCAAATCGCTCTCTGTTAGATCTCTCCATTTATTCACCATTACACCTTTGTTGTTGTTTGTTTTTTACCCAAAAGGCTATTCCTGGAAAAGACAGCGGCTCCGCTTCGGACCGACATTTGCATCAGTCTGAGTTAGAGCCCACGGACTCATCATTCAGAGCAATTGGAAATGTAGATGTGTGTGCTCAGGAGTTAGGAACGGCAGAGGGTGAAGGAGGCGATCAACAAGAGACTGCGAGATTAGATGAGGAGCACGTAGACTCAGAAGGTGTGGTCGTGTCTGCTGCAGAGCTTGGAGCGACAGAAAGAACAAATGAAGGAGCCACTGATGAAGATGAGGATGATAGCTCAAACCTCCAACCGGAGGAAACTGCTGCACAATCAACTTGGTCTGAATCTGAAACTCCTGAGTACAATCAAGATCAGGTAGAAAAAGCAAAAGAGGAGGAAGCAACGGAGACCGAGGCTTCCCCTGGAGGAATAAATGAAAGTTCTGCTCATATTAAGGGTGGCTTGGACGGCAATGCTATACCCACGAAGGATTCCTTGGTTGAGATCAGCTTTGATGATGTTCCAGAGGATCAGCAGATACAAATGGTTGATGAGAAACAGCCAGAGGAAGAGGGCTCAGGAGAGGTCTCACAGAGCAAGATATTAGAAATGGAAGAACAGGAAAACTCTGAAGAGGTTACTGGTGTGGCAACAGACCAAGATGAACTTGAAAGTACGGGAGATGAAAATGCAGTTCACTCCGAAGGGGAGGAAAGTCAGAATGAAATAGATTATTTAAATTTAAATGATAGTGATGATGATGAAGAGGAGGAGGAGGAGGAGCGCAAAGGTGTTAAAACCAGCTCATCACATCAACCCACCACCGAGGCAGACGAAGAGAAGCCAGAGGGTGAAGACGAAGAGAAACCGGAGGGTGAAGATGAAGAGAAGCCAGAGGATGAAGACGAAGAGAACCCAGATTGTGAAGATGAAGAGAACCCAGAGGGTGAAGACGATCTGAATGAAGATAACGAGGAGATAAGAGGAGGCACATTTCACCAGAAGGAGGGTTCTGAAGACGAGTCAAAGTCAGACAACCCTGACTACAAAGAAGATGAGGCGACGGACACGGTTGGAGGAGACGATGGGGCAGAAGGTCATAGCGAGGGGGGAGGTCATTCGTCACGAGTCACCGGGTCAAATGTATCAACTTCTGCAACGGAGGGGGAAACTTTAGAGGCCCGACGTCTACGAGAGGAGACCGAGGAGGGTCAGAGAACAGCCGTCGAGTCACGGCCGGGGGCCGCGGCGGTAGAAACGGAGGTCGCCACGTCAAGGGCGAGAAGTTCAGAACCAGAGGACCTTGTGGAAGAAGGAAAGATTGATTCTGGAATAGAAAAGAAGAGGGATGCAATGTGTGAAGAGGGCACCATCATCATCCCCACTGGGAGCTCAGGTCAGCCGGCTGCAGGTCAACAGGATTCCACGGAGACTGAAGGCCAGGTAAATATACCCGTAAGCATTCCTCTCAATACGGAATATATGAACCAGTGATGCATCATATTGCACACATTTTGAAATCGCTTAACATTAAAGATGATACTTTTTTTGTTGTGAGAACAGAGATCCGATTGTTTAACATTCATGGCCGGGGGCTTGTATGATATTAGTTTATTGTTTTGTATTATTAAACCTTTATTTAACCAGGTGAGTCCCATTGAGATTGAAAATGTCTTTTTCGAGGATGACCTGGACAAGACGAGCTGCAACATAACAATTACAAACTAGAAAAGATAAGAAACACAGTTACAAACTAGAAAACATAAACACATATTTACAAACTAGAAAACTTAAGAAAGTCAAACTAAAAAAACATAAGAAAGTCTAACTAAAAAAAACAGTCACAAACTAAAAAAACATATGAAACACATAGTTACAAACTAAAAAAACAAGAAAGTCACAAACTAAAAAACATATGAAACCCATAGTCACAAACATAAAAACACAAGAAAGTTACAAACAAAACACAGGAACAAGACGAGTTAAAATAAACTAAAATTTAAAAGACGTGTGTCACGGTGCTATTAGAGTGGACCCAAAAGCACGACTCAGACAGGAGTAACAAAGATGAATGTCTTTGGTTGAAAACAGGCTGGGTCAGAACCAGGAGATCAGTCCAACAAGCAAACAAGTCCAAAAAGGGGCGGGGCAGAGAGTCAGAGGTCAGGGTAGGCAGGCAGGGTCAGAACAGGCAGGTCCGGAATATACTCTAATAACACTGGAGAACTTGGCATGAAAACACAAGACAATCTGGCAGAGGACAAGTGAGGGAACCTAAGTAGACGGGGACTAACGAGGGAATGGGCAACAGGTGAGATGAGCATGAAGACCAGGTGAAGGTAATGAGGGACTAACGAGGGAGTGACCAGAGGCAGGTGAAGGGAGTTGGACTGACGAGATGGGAAGCAGGATCTGGAATGACGTGATAGTTCGTGAGACAGGATGAAAACAACTAGTAGTAAAAGGAAGGCGTGGAGCTAAACTGTTACAACGTGACATTTTTTGGGAATCTGCCTCCAGTTCTTTCATTTTATATTTAAAAGCAGTAAGAGGTGTCAGTTCGTTGATTTTTTAAATGTATTATTCTGGAACATATTCCAGGAAGAAGGTGCTGAGTACACAAAGCCCTTTTTCCATTTCCGTTCTGATCATCAGGAAGTCCTGAGAAGTATTTTCCGAAACTTTTCCGCATGATAAAGACACACAGGCAGTTTAATTGAGGCTGTTGCATCTCACCACATCTCCTCCACCCCATGAGTTCAGACTGCTCTCATTCCTGTCTCACGCAGTACAACCCTTCAAGGACAAGTCCGATCTACAGTGGCCTTCAGTTTCTTCCCTTGGACTCTCCAGGGGGGAGGTGGTAGAAAATATCCCCAAAAATAGTTCATATTTTGCTCCAATAAACTTTCAATGTCATTGTGGCAGCGAGGGGGGGTAGGCTCGGCTGCAGAGAGGGTGGAGCGGGGGGGGGTGGGGTTCAGGGAATGGCGTCGGGACCAGGTCTAATCGGCCTCAGCTGGTGGTTAATTGTTAATCAGCCGCAGCTCGGGCTAATCGATGTGTGTGTGTTTGTCCCCATAAAGGAGCCGTATAGGAACTGAGGAGCGACCGAGAGGAGAGCAGAGGCACAGGATATATAAATAAAGGATATTACCAAATATCTTCCCGGTGTGCTCATCCGTTGGTGCATGGGGGGGGGGCTGTTGTTCCAGCGTCTTCCTTCCACCAACAGCTGTGTCTTGTGTTGGAGATGCAGTCTGAGGCCTTTGCTCTGCCGCATGCTCACCAAACTGTAACGCTGAGCTTTTTTTAGTGCTGTATCCGCTCTCTCTCTCCTCTCGGGAGGCGCTACAGCCTCCGCAGATTGAAAGTCGATTCAGTCATCCGTCATCATTAAAAAAAAGACAGACCGGACAATTTGTCTCGCGAAATTAGGACCTTTAACATTTGTTTTTCCTGCCGTCACCGTTAGCCCCGTCTGATTTCGTCTGGAGTGTCGGAAGGGGGTACTAAGGACGTTACCATGGTAACCCCTCGCCATCCTGCTCTCTCTCTCTCTTTGGGTCGTCATGGAATTAATAGGAGACGGCGATGCTGATAGTTGCTAGGCACCATCTGTGTCAGTAATCTACCTTTTAAAAGCAGTTGTTGTTTTTTAAAGGAGTGATTACACAGTAATTTATGCACACAGTAGAGGGATGTTTCGTCGTGCCCTTGCTCAGTGGCAGAAGTTGCTTCCACTGAAACAAAGCTACCACACGACGACAATAAATAGGCCATCTGTACGTATGTCAGGTGTCTTTTTTTTATTTTAACGAACATGCCTGCAAGGTTGTTCTTTTATTCTCCGCGTAGGAGAATAAATAGTGCGTTGGATATATAAATTATTATATCCGAACCGTGATTGACGACGGCGCATTAATTTACTCTGGAGTTATCGTTCCCTCAGCGGTGAATTGATCTTTAAAGCCCGTCAGCTTTGTGAAATTAGGTGTGAGGGGACAATTTGACATTTTATATCACTGCGTTGTGTGTCCGATATATAACTCAGATAAATGGATATTCTTTGTTTCTCTCTCTCTCTCTCTCCCTCCGTCTTGTCTCTGAGGCTGGCAGAAGAGTGTGGGCGGCCATACCAGCTGGGATCAGAGGGATGGAGAGAGGGTTGTTAGCTCACTCTGCCTCTAATAAATGTTTAACACCCACTAGTGTAAAACAACCCAAGATGCTGACACACACAGGGTTTTTTTTTATTTTCACGCTATTAGTAGAATCCGAAAGTCAGCGATTGATTGTTTTATGACCATCTGGCTTTTTACATAGTATTTCTGTTAGTCATCTCTTCTTTTTTTCTTTTTTTTCGTTCGTGGAGTTTGTTGTTGCAACACCAACACGTGTGAATGTGTATGATGCATGTGGTGCATGCGTTGGTCACTTTGTGGTTTCCCATGTTTACATCTGACAGATTCATCATTTTCACTCGTTTCAAAACTGTCAAAAACTTTAAAATCAATGAAACAATCTTCATATTTAGCCTGTTTTTCAGTCTTTTTTTGGGGGGGGGGGGGTTGTGCTCGGCGAACGTTACCTCGGACTTATAGGTCAGCAGCCTCTTAGTGGGACAGAAAAGATGGAACGCATGCTGTCATGTTTGTAGGAGGTCTTTCTTTCCCTCCCTCCCTCTTTCTCTCTCTCCCTCTCTCTCTCTCTCTCTGACTGTATGTCTCTCTCTCACTGTTACTGAACATACACAGGGACTGTTAGTGAGAGCCAGTGAGGCATCTGTATTATACCGGAGACTCATTTTAAAGAGGTCAGCATCGCCTGAAGACTGAAATCCTCTCTGAGAGTAAGACATGGACTGTCACACTGTGAGTAGAAGCGTCACAATAACTTTTTGAATGACTATTATGATTTTAATTCTTTATTTTGAATCAGTTAATTGGTTATTACAGGGTTTTTTTTGTAGTTACCGGTCATTTTTAAGAGCATTTTGTGTTGCCCTTTAAAAGCTTCCAATGATGTTCACCGTTTGAATAATTTAAGGCTCACGCGTTATACTTCAAATTCAAACTTTTTCGCCCTCATAAGTGAATAAATATTGGAATATTTCAAAATAAATGTGTGTCAGGACCCTGAGAAAATGAGCGACGATGAAGACCCCCCCCCCCCCCTGACAGAGTGTGTAGCCACACAGACATGTATTGGGATCCCCCCCCCACCCCCGCTCGGCGAGCAGTCAGACAGCCGGGCTAATGAATGCCGGCTGAACAGGTGGGTGGTCTCACTCCTACACTGGAGGGGTTTCACTGGAGACGACAGTGGGATGACAGGAGAGGCTCGTTCAGTGGGTCGCCTTTTGCGCGAGATGCCAATCTGTAAATATATATATTTATATATAAGCAATGGTGTGTAGCTGAAATGTTTCCACCGTGTTTTTATTCTCATGACACTTTATGACAAGCCAGATTTTCTCTTCCGCCCACCTCATGTTTCCTCGCTGTGATTTCAGTGAATCAGCTTCTCGTGTTGTCTACATGTTCGCCTGCTTGTTTTTTGGGGGGGGGGCCGAAATTAGTTCATCACTCAAAAATGAATACTTTTCTCAGTGAAAGAAGAAGTATTATCATTAAATACATTATAGAAAATGAAGGAATTTTCATTTTAACCCTAAAAAAAAAAAGTGCTTTATTTTTGTGTCATGAAAAATAACCGACGCTCTTTTCTGGCTTTTAAAACATATATTTATTTTCCATGGTGAAATGAGAAAATAAGACAGCAGATGTTGATTCATTACAAAAAAATAGGCCGACTCAAACATCGAGAGGAGACGGGGCGAGTAAAAAAAGGAGACAATGTGGGTTAGTGACCCCCTGAGAGCTTCGGTGAAGTCATTAATTGGGGTAAGACACTCGGAAACAAGCACTCATCCCCTCACCGTCGAAAAACAACAGCGATGTCGTGTATACAGTTATCAAAATATGGTTTTACAATCCGCTGAGGGATAGATTCTTCCACCGATGATCATGTAATGTGCCACGCCCTCCGTGACTCTGCCTTTGTGGTCCCTCTGTGCAGAAGGAGTGCAGCCGGCCCCAGGAGGAGGAGGACATCATGGACATCCCCCTGGACGACCCCGAGGCCAACAGGGCCGCCGCCAAGATCCAGGCGGGTTTCCGTGGTCACATGACCCGCAAGAAGATGAAGCCGGAGGACAAAGCGGAAGCGGAGGAGGTGAGCAGCTCAATGGCAGGGGGGGGGGGGGGTCAGCGGTGTAGAACCATGGGATAAGACTATAGGTCACATGCAAGGCATTATGGGTAGTGACTGTAGGGATGACAACAGGCTGGTGTAAGGTAAGTGAACGAGAGCATCCGTTGCTCATTTGACGTAAAGTTAATGTTAGTCATGGAAAACCTGGAAAAGGTCAGGGGATTTTTAAATGGTTAATTCTAGGCCTGGAAAAGACATTGGGCGAAAAAATTAAATCCCAAAAGTTTTGGAAAAGTCATGGAAATGTTGCTATATTCAGATGTTTATTTACACAATATATATATGATATGCTTTAGAATTGAGATTGTTACTTTAAATATGACATTTTGTCACTTTTTCATGTATAAACTTGAGATTTCACAAAATGTTTGGTTATGGAAATTTAATTTAGAGGACTGGAAAAGTCCTGGAAATCCAATGTGTATGAATCCTGTGATATATATATGCACATAGGATATAGTTAGATAAAAGTTAGACCTCTTCAGGTGTCCTATTTTAAGATGTTATTATCATATTTGTTGTAACTAAAAGCTTTTTCCCAGAGCCGAAGGCATCACGCGAGAACATAAACTAATTATCCGTCATACACACATGGAGAAGAAGCCATTTAAAAGTCAAACATAATTAAATACACCTATTAGAGCCCCCCCCCCCCCCCCGTGGGTTATCCAACGTGTGATTAATGCAACGCATAACTGCGACTCATTTACTTACCACGTCGGCTCTGCGTGCAACAGATGATTAAACCGTTCATTTTAATTCTCCTGTTGGAGTTATTAATGGATCTGCTCGTGCATGTTCTGATAAATCACGAGAGAGAAAAGACGCTCGCGTTAATATAAATCTTCAGTTGACCTGGAAAGTTCTCTCCATGGTAAACATGTGTTTTCCTAGTTTGTATTTCATACGACTACGAAGACGAAAATGGTTTCATAATTCAGTTTTTAGCCCAAAATGTCACCGAAAGTTGCACTTCGATAAGATGTTGAGTTGTTTTACTCTGAAATGAATAAAATCAAACAAAGTCCTCGTAGTACTAAACGGTATATAATGGGGAATAAATGGGTTACATATGCAACACCTCATAGACCTGATTTTATTTTCATAAATGAATGAATGTACAATAGAGGATATATGACTCCCTAGTTTAAATGTTGTTTTCTTTATGTTTTTTTAAAATTCTGTCTCTTTTGTTGTTGTTTATCCTATGTTGTACACTTCTTAGTATAACTATGTATGACTAAAATGAGCATCATCTAAAAAATCTGCACATGCAATGTCAATTGTCGGAAAGACATCCATGTAAATGTCTAATTGATGACTACTTCTTCTTCTTTTTTTAACAGTAGAATATTTTACTCACAACTCCACATATTGACATCAGATATCCACTCAAATCCAAATAGTTTTTTCTGAAACAGGTTTATTTTCCCTCAACATTTCACCTTTCTCTCAAAAACAAAGCTCTATTGTCTTCTGACACACGGGATGCTCGTCAGTGAATCTCCCTAACCCACTTTTTTGGCTTCCTTGCATCCTTTGAAGGAGATGTACAGTATTTATAGCGCCCGGTGCATTAGGTACAGCACACACATATATATATGTAAATATATATATATATATATACAGCATTTATATATATATATATATATATACTGTATATATATATATACAGCATTTATATATATATATATACTGTATATACATATATCCAGCATTTATATATATATATATATATACTGTATATATATATATACAGCATTTATATATATATATTCATATATACTGTATATATACAGCATTTATATATATATACATATATACTGTATATATATACAGCATTTATATATATATATATATTCATATATACTGTATATATATATATACAGCATTTATATATATATACTTATGTATATGTTTGTATATATATATATATATATATATTCCCTCCCTTTGGTGGGTAGACCCCGTTTCCACAACTGAATTGTTTGTTCTTTTAGCTTCTTCACTGTTTTCCACCTGAAAGGTTTTTTTCCTGATCAGATGTGAGGTCAAAGGTCAGGGATGTCGCATGTGTACAGATTGTAAAGCCCTCTGAGGACAATACTTTTCCAAGCTACGCAGTGTTTAATTCCAATTCCATTGTTTTCATCTTTTTTGTTGACGTATACAAACAGAGAACAAACCCACCCACTGGTACACCCACCTAGAGTACAGGACAATAAATACATAAAAAATAGATAACAAGAGGTCACCAGACGTCTACATATGTACCTAAACACACTGTAGACACACCTGCATCACTACTACACAGTAACTACACAGTCATTACATCACACAAGTTCAATGAATACAGAAATTAAAAATGACAAAAGGATTTGGTGAGTAGGCAGAAACCAGAGTGCCCAAACTGTTGTTTATCTAACAGATTAATACATGAATAAAAAAAATTATGTTTCTAGAGACCGGAGGAGGGACAGTAGAGGGAGGACACGCGTCTGGATGAAGAGAGAGAGGCGGCGACGTAAAGGTATTGAGGGGGACGGCTGGCGTTAGATGGGCCGGGCCGGCTTTCACCTCGTCTACCCTCGTGAAGTCTTTTTCTTTCTTTCTTTTTCTTCGAAAACCACATTAGCAGTGAAAGATGAACAGAGAGTTTTTGAGGGTGCGTGATGTGAAACTTGTGAACTTTAACACTCTCATCAGTACGAATGTCTTTGACCCAGAATTTGCAACTCACTGCATGTACTTGTGACATTTGTCTGGTGGCGTGCTAGTTTTTAATCTGTGAACGTGAAAATGAATGTCCTCTAAATGCTAAACAGGGCTTCTTCTTCTTCTTCTTCTTCTTTTTTGATGGATCAGTTCATAACCATCTGTGTATAAAACCGTGTACGCATCAGCATTAGACTGTTGCATATTTAACGGCTTAAATTATTTGTTATTTTTTGCTTTGTTCACGGTGTGCATGCATCTTGACTATTTGACTTGCTTACAAAAAATTATAAAAATGATCTTCTATTTATTCGTACGAGGTGTAATTCAGATTGCATTAGCCTCGATTTATCTTTTTTCAAAATTAGAATTTTTCAAGCATTTTTTCTATAAATCTGATCTTGCAGAAACAGTAAGCATGCCGTAATTACACTTAATTTACACGTCTCCAGATGCATTTAGTACAGCGTTACTTCATGAGACATTGCTTCATACGCTCGGATGTCGTGTTGGTGGGTTTTTGAAATGTGTTAAATCAGATGTGTGAAATATTTAAAGTCTGCAGATACGTTCTTTAAATCTAATTGAATACAGCACCTCGCTGAACTTTATCATGTCCTCATACAAATAAATAAATCTTAAATTTATACAGTGAAATGTCTTGTTTTTGAACTTCACTAATCCAGGTTAAGTATGTGTTTGTTTTAAACAGTTTTATAATAATATGTCATCTCCATCTGTATTCTTCAAGAGTAAAGTTATGATTTGTGTTTATTACATTAGCAGGGATGCTAATTGGAGAGGGCAGTTCCCATAAAGCAGAATTATATATTTATTGAGATGTTTTTAACCTGGAAAAGCCTCATTGAGATTTTAAAAAATCTCCTTTACAAGAGTGTCCTGGCCGAGACATCAGTATAGCACATTAAACATAGTTTAACGACATAAAACAGTGATAGACCATAAAAAAAGAATATTATGTTTTTGAAATCACAGCATGAGTCAAACTAAAACTAAGACTCAAGTCATCATATCCCAATGTTTTCTCTCATTTGTGTCTCTCTTGCACAATAAATCTTGTGTATAATCAGAATCAGAATCAGGTTTTATTGGCCAAGTAAGTTTGCACAAACAAGGAATTTGACTTGGTAAAGTGACTCTCAGTGTGCTTACACAAAATGACAACACAATACAATACAAAACAAAAACTAGAATGGGCACTCGGTAGAGCGCATACCTTCGCATATCACAAGATTGGGCATTGAACTAACATTTTGGCATTAGTTGCATGCCAATTGGATAGAAATTGACCGTGCGGTAAAAATAAGATGTTGACCTTTTCATGACCTTGACCTTGACCTTTGACCCGATCAATCCCAACATTTAATCAAATGGTCCGCGGATAATAACCAATCATCCCACTAAATTTCATGCGATTCGGTTTCAGAATTTTCGAGTTATGCGAGTAACACGCATACAAATAAATAAATAAATACACGGCGATCAAAACATAACCTTCCGCATTTTCAATGCGAAGGAAACAAAACAGTGCAGTACAAAACAAACAGTGCAACGGTCTAAGAAGTTTAAGAAAGTGACTTAAGAATTCATTCGTATTCCTCGTTGTATACTGACAACTACACAAGACACATTAATTGGGCTTTTACTCATAATAATAATAACAGTCAGGGCCAATATAAATAATGAGGTAGTGTGTCGTTGCATCACTGTCTGGTACGGTGACACCACACAGGCAGAGAGGAGGACAAAGAGTCACAAGGGATGCGGAGAGAACCACGGGGACACGACTTCCTCCCATAGAAGGAGAGCAGAGGGAACCGTGGGAGACTCACTCCAGCAGCTCACACACTGCACACGCACAACCTGAGCCGCAGACAGCATCGCCGCCCACAGAACACGTTGGTTTTTCACAGTCAGACTGATGGCAAAACAAAAGTATTGAAAAAAGTGTAAACAATAACCCAACACCACCTCAGCTCGCTTTTGTGAAATATTACTATCTGTGAAAAATGTGCAATATTCCAATCTGTGCAGTATCCTCACATGACCTTCCTCCACCTCTCTAAATGTGCAATACCCCCACATGACTGTCCCATTCCCCCTCTTTTCTCTCACAAGCTAGGAACAGCATGAGGACGAGCCTATTTATTAAGATCTCCCTTTAAATGTTAAGAACCTGTTTTTAAAACTGTATTTAATACTGCCACCTTGTGTATTGTGTGTTTTTACATTTTTCTTATTTTTCTTATTATTTATTATTTTTCGCTGCCGTGATCCTGAAATGTCCCCACTGTGGGACTAATAAAGGAATATTTAATCTAATATAATCTAATTATCGTGTGTTTTTACCCCTGCACAAGTCCAATGTGTCTGGACTGGTGGTCTACGCACGACCTTGAACCTTGAACCTTGAGTGATGTGCAACTATTCTGTCTTTTTTTGGGGTCTCTATACCTTTATTGCAATACGCCTGATGCACATTTGTTCCCTTCCCTTGGCTCATCAGTCTTGTTCTTGATGAGAAACACTCGAGCACATCTTCAGTGTCCCAGCGCTCCCACTCAGCCCACCTACGCACATCTGAGCCTCAGCACTAACTCCAACTCTACATGTCGGGAGAAAAAAAACAGATCCCACTCAAGTCACTCATACGACACACACACACACACACACAGGCGTTGTTGATTGTGTCACAAACTGTCGATACACCATCAGTGGTGTTTTGTAAAAGCCACTTCCTCCTCAGCTTGACATTCCTCCTCCGCCACGCTCTCATAAACATACTCTCTGGGTTTTATTTGTATTTATTTGTGTAGACAGACTGACTCTCTTTTCTTCTACTCAGACCTCACAGACATTGCGCAACACCCATTGTGCTTTAAATTGAATTCTGAGAGTGAAGACACAGAAATAAATACACCCTGAGAAAATCCAGCTGTTCGGGTGTTAGTTGATCCTCACGTGAGTCATGTGACTTGTAATTAAGCTGTGGATGGACTATTGTAGGAGGAGATCACGTGACACATCTGCTCGGTGGGTTTGATGCTCTTTTCTCAGACAAGCTTGTCAGAGAAGAAACAATAATATCCTTCTGGTCTCCTGGGTGATAATTAGAGATGAATTAGCCATGGCCGAGCAGCAGGGGGCGCTGCTTTCCAACGGTTACGGCCACTGACTGTCATCCAAGGAGGTTATGAGAGGATTAAAATAAACCACATTTAATTTATTACCATCAATTCACCAATTACGAGGCACATTTAAAAGATGTGATGTCACATTGTAAATGTACACTACAGCTCAAAAGTTTGGGGTCACCCAGACAATTTGGTGTTTTCCATGAAAATTCACACTTTTATTTATCAAATTAATTGAAAAATTAATAGAAAATATAGTTAATAAATTGACAAGGTTATACATAATTATTTTTATTGTAAATATTAATGTTCTTTAAACTTGTGGCTCAAAGGAAGGCCAGTTTTGTAGCTTCTTTCACCAGCATAACTGTTTTCAGCTGCGCTCACATAAAAAGGGTTTTCAAGGGTTTTCTACCCCTCTGTTCGTCTTCTAAGGCGATAACCCAATGTACCACTAGAACACTGGAGATGTGCCTCTATACACCTATGTAGAGACTTCATTAAACAGCAGAGAATAGCCATTTACCACATTAACAATGTATAAAGTGTATTTATGATTTATTTAATGTTATCTTCATTGAAAAAAACTGTGATTTACTTTGAAAAATAAGGACATTTCTAAATGACCCCAAACTTTTGAACGGTAGTGTACATTTAGTCAAATCTGTACGTCTGAGTCACAAAGGATGACATCACTCCGGTTGACGGTGAACGGTTTCTGTCATAACACGAGCACACACACAGGCCCCGTTGTAAAAGAGTCCTGCCTTGATTTAAAGTGCGTTAGAAGATGAGAGGAAGAGGGAGGCGCTGCTTTTTATCGAGGGCAGAGGTGGAGGGTGAGAGGTGGAGGCTTTGAAGGGCTACACAGAAGTCTGAGGCCTGGAGAGTAAGTGGTGGTGGAACAATCTGTTCCCACATTCCTGGAGCTTTTCTATCCATCCATGCTTCCTCCTCTGCATAAAACATCTCTTTGTTCGTCAAACAAAATATTTAAAAAATTTAAAAAGAGAGAAAAAAAACTGAATGAAAGACTTTCCTGAAGTGGGAGAGATGATTTGTTAACAATGCATGCGAGAAAAAAAATACAGTGACGGACGACGTCAACATCGTGTCGGATATAATAAGACATGTTTATGGTAGATAAGTCAAAACAATGCAGGGTTCGTACGGTCATGGAAAACCTGGAAAAGTCATGGAATTTCTTTATGGTTATTTCCAGGCCTGGAAAAGTCGGTGAAAAAAAATGTAATCCCTAAAGTTTTGAAAAAGTCATGGAAATGTTGTTATATTCATATGTTCATTTACACAGTTTGATTACAAAGAATAAACATGTATATACATTGTCTCCCTCTGAATGTAGCACGTGCACCACCTAGAGGACAAAGTATGAACAACACGTTCTGTTCCTTTTATTGTTTTCGTTATGAAAGGTTAATATTAGTTTGTTTTAACAGTATAGCTTTTACAATAACACGTCACCTACATCTTTACTCTTCAACAGTAAAGTATTGTGTCTAATTATTTTATATTTCTCGTTTTACTATCAATTACACAACACAAATGAACTGGGATTTTCCTCATAATAATAATAGATCTTTATATATATATATATATCTTTATTGCAATAAGGTCAGTGTAGCTCTCACCTGCAGGTATGGATTATGGATCATACGCACCTGGCCGGCTCCAAAAAAAATAAAGGGGTCTTCGAGGCTGCTCATGCTTGTGTGTGTGGGGTCAACAGCGAGGTTTTGGTTGCCCCGGCAACAAATTGTTGAGTTTATTGTGAGGCTCCAGTGCAGAGAGGAGTTTGGACAATGTGACAAAAGTGGGACAAAGAGGGGGGGGGGTTGTTTTTCAGACGTTTGGCCGCTTTAAGAGGGCTCTCCTCTCAGAGCTGAAGTCGTTTCTCTCCACCAATAGGAATTTTCGCAAAGTAGCTGAAGGCCAATAACACATTGTAACCTCTTAATGGTTTACTTGTAATGTGTAACAAGAAAGAAAAAAAAAGATTTTTTGTAATTTTTGACCCATAAAGCTTTTTTATTTTTAAACAACCAAAAAAGAAAAATATATAAATATCATGACCCAAAAATAGGAAAAAAAGAAGCTATCACACTATTTCTTTTGAGCTATACTTTCTGAAAAAGGGCAACTCGCAGCAGAAAGAGAGAGAGAGAGAGGGGTTCATCTACACTGTGTCTCTGTCTCACACACACTCACTCACTCACACACACACACACACACAGTTGGCTGTTTGTTGGCTGTGTGACGGGGTGCTGTGAGGCGAGCGGGGCTCAGTGGGACCAGGCAGAGGCCGGCAGGCAGGCGGTGGGGAAAGGGTTGTAGCCGCGGAGACGTGCCCGGGGTGGATACACCATGCTCGCCAAGCGGGAGAGAGACTCTGCCCAGGACACACGATGAAGGTGGAGAGGAAGACCTCCTCTTCACGCAACGCTTTTACTGACATTCCTCCTCTACTGACGCCCGTTGGCCTCCTCCTCCTCCTCCTCTTCACAGGTAAGCTCAAACATTCGATTGGAAGATTTAAAATCCCCCCCCCCTTCCCTCTCCCCCCTGACCCTCTGCTATCAATTCAGAAGACAACCAATCAAATGCATTTCAATCAAATTGTTAAATTATGAAAGAAAAAAAACCTGACTGCCTCGTAATTATTATTTAAAACATTTTTTTATTAGAATTGACCTTATTTTAAAGTTTTTTGGTGACTTTCATCTTGTAAAAAAAGAAAATCTAATCCTCGTTCAAATTAATCCAGGTTAAATTCATCTCAATTTTTTCTTCTTCTTCTTCTTCTTCTTCTTCTCCTCTCTCTTCTTCTTCTCCTCTTTCTTCTTCTTCTTCTTCTTTTACTTCTTCTTCTTTTTCTTCCTATTCCTCTTATTCTCCTCCTCCTCCTCTTCTTCTTCTCCTCTTTCTTCTTCTTCTTCTTCTTCTTCTTCTCCTTCTCGTGTTCGATTGGCGACATCATGGATGAGTTCACGGGTGGTGCTCTCCATCGGGCCCCCACCCTCATCTCAAAGGAGCCCGGAGCCTCCATTGTAGGCGTGTGAGGGGGGGGCGTGTAGGTTAAGTGTGATGACATCAGGTTGAATAGGGCACGGCCAGCTTCTTGGGATGAGTCCATTTGAGGGCTAAGAAGTTTAGCATGTGGGGGATTATTTTTATTTTTAAAAAAAAGTATTTATTACATTTTAATGACCGTATCACGTACCCAGTTTAACCAGTTTACACAAACCAGGTCCGTTTAGGTAGAATCACTTGATCCAGTGTCCATCTCCAACTTCACCGGTCACAAAGACCTCTCTCTCTCTCTCTCCCTCTTTTTCAATCGGAGGAAAGCTAGTCCCAACAATCGGGCCCTTTGTCTCATCGCCTCGGCAACACAATGGTTACCGCGGCAATGAGGCGATGCCCTGCTAACTCCGCAGAGAGAATAGTGAACAGTGCAGACCCTCTGTCTCCTCCCTCTCCTCTAGGTTGATCTCTCCATCACTGAGGCCTTAACAGTGGGATGCAGCCAATGTTCAGAGCTCCATGTGTCCGGCCAACAGCTGAGTTATAGGAAACCTCCGCTGGGGACGTCATGGCCTCGCCAGCGTTCGGTTTCCAGGACACGGCTCTGTTATAAAAGATGAAATGTGGCCCCCCACTGTACTACCGTATAGCCCTGAGTCCCTATGGGGAATAATTGGGGGGCACAAATCAAAATTAGAGTATTAGTTGTTCACGGCGAGAGGTCCTGGGGGTGTTTGTGAGAAAGAGATCAGAGATTAGTGAAAAGCAACGTGACACTTTTTTCACTTTCAAGCCTTTGATGGCTGTGTTTCCATGTTTTATTTATCTTAAAATGTCTTGATATTGTTTTTTATACACTACCGTTCAAAAGTTTGGGGTCACTTAGAAATGTTTTTATTTTTCAAAGAAAAGCACTGTTTTTACAATAAAGATAACATGAATCAAAAATACACTCTATACATTGTTAATGTGGTAAATGACTATTCTAGGTGGAAACGTCTGGTTTCTAATGAAATATCTCCAGAGGTGTATAGAGGCCCATTTCCATCAACTATCACTCCAGTGTTCTAATGGTACATTGTGTTTGCTAATCGCCTTAGAAGACCAATGTCTGATTAGAAAACCCTTGTGCAATTATGTTAGCACAGCTGAAAACAGTTATGCTGGTGATATAAGCTATACAACTGGCCTTCCTTTGAGCTTGAAGTTTGAAGAACAAAATTAATACTTCAAATATTAATCATTATTTCTAACCTTGTCAATGTCTTGACTATATTTTATATTCAATTTTCAATTCATTTGAAAAATAACAGTGAGTTTTCATGGAAGACACAAAATTGTCTGGATGACCCCAAACTTTTGAACGGTAGTGTACGTGTTTTTACCTGTTACTGCTGTACGTTTCAATTCAATTCAGTTTATTATGTATAGCCCGATATCACAAATTACAATCCCCCTTCAGAGGGCTTTACAATCTGTACACGTACGACATCCCTGACCTTTGACCTCACATCAGATCAGGAAAAACTCCCAAGAAATAGAAAGAAAAAAAACTTTCACAGGGTAAAAAGTGAAGAACCCTTCAGGAGAGCAACAGAGGAGGATCCATCTCCAGGATGGACAGAACAATAGATGTCATGTGACCAGAATGAAGCGTTACAGAGTCACATAAACACATTCAATGAATACGACAGATGAGTCGCTAATTAAATTTCGGTGAATGTTTTCACAACGACAATAAACATCCTTACCTCCTTACCTCCTTACCTCCTTACCTCCTTACCTCCTTACCTTAGTGTAATGCATCTGAGTTCCAGTCTGCAACCAAGAAGAAAACATCCAACACATATGAGTGCAGTTATGGATGTAAAAATGTAAAGTACACCTCTATGAAGTCAGTTTGTACATGATAAGCATGGAATGTAAAAATTGTAAAAAAACAGTAGATTTTTACACATAAAGTTATACTTAATATGACGTTTTTAGCAGTGGTGGAAAATCTACTGGAAAAGCAATGTTTTCATGAACTCAATGCCCACTCAGGTTGAACGCAAGTTAAAAATTAGATCAATAAATTAGATGCTTTCGTTGGACCTCGTTGGTGCAGAGTTTTCCACATGGTATGTTTTAGACCTTCTTTGCATCTTTGCATTAAGGCCTGAGTGTTATGATTTTGTTAAAAAAGATAACCATTGAAGTAAATCAGCAAAGAACAATAAAATAGGATTGACTTTGAACATAATGGATGCATCAGCATGTAAGATTAAGACTAAATAAAACAGTCAAAACAAGAAAGTTCCTCAAAAGAAATATGGGACACATTTCGAGCTTGTTGTAACAAAATAGTTTTGCAGATTGAGCCAAAATTGGAAAATGAACGTGTGAAAATAAATAAGAAAAAATCTAATAAATAGAGTAAAAAGTACAAACGCTAATGCAGACTGTAATTCAACAGTGGTGGAAGCTGTGAGGTCTTAACATTAGGAGCTAAGTTCCTTAATGTTGTATTTACACTCTGTAAATGTATCCACTCCATTGTGTCCAGGTAAGGAAGTAAGGAGGTAAGGAGGTAAGGAAGTTTATTGACATTGTAAAAACAAACAACAAAATTAATTTGGCGACTCATCAGTAAGGTCAAAACATTTCTAATTTAAAACAGGACATTTTAAAATAAATTAAAATAAATAAAACATATAACACAGGCTAAATTATCGGTTAAAAGTGAAAAAGGGTCGCGTAAGTGTGGATACTGGAGTGATTCACATGATCTTTACTGGCTGCTGGAGCATCACGGGCCCCAAAGGGACCCCAAATGACCCCTTAACCCTAAGTGGTGAATGTCGAATCCTCCAAAAGTTGTCAGAAACCCCCAGAAAAACAGGAATATATTTTGTGTCTCATCACCGACACCATTACTGGTAATTAAATTAGTTGTTGGTGGAATGGAGTTATTCACCCCTTCATAGGTCAGAGTTCAATCAGGAGAACTCACTCGTTTTAATAAAAAATACAAGTTCAAACAATTCTTTAGGTACATTGGAAAAATATAAATCTAAATTTCATTCATCTACCATAACATGTATTTTCTCCTAAATTTTATTTGTATTTTTAAATATATTTTTTTAATGGGATGATCTAAACAAATGATGAGACAGGTGCTGTGTAGGGTCACATTGACCCGCTCACTCAAAATCAAGCCAAATGAGTCATGAGGATTTGTTTTGAAAGTAAACTTTAGTTCTGTTTATTCATCGCGTTAAGTTCTTCTCACTTCAAGACCTCACTGCCGTCTTTTTTGGGGCCTTTTCTTCTCCCCAGGCGAGGCGTCCGGGGTGAACGTGACCAGCCACGCCCAGGTGGTGAGGGGCACGGTGGGCAAAGAGGCCCTCCTGTCCGTCAGCTACTCCAGCAGCAGCGCGGACAAGCCCGTGATCAAGTGGCAGCTCAAGAGGGACCAAGAGAAACCCATCACCGTGGTGCAGTCCATCGGGACCGACATCATCGGGAACCTGAGGCCGGAGTACCGCAACCGCATCCTGGTGTTGGAGAACGGCTCGCTGCTGCTCCACAGCCTGCAGCTGTCGGACGAAGGGGCCTACGAGGTGGAGATCTCCATCACCGATGACACCTTCACCGGGGAGCGCTACATCGGGCTCACCGTGGACGGTACGCAGAAAGACCTTTGTGAGGAGTCATGAGCGAAAAGAAAATATCAATGCAGGTTGAAAATACAGTTATCTGGCCTTGCCTCGTCATGTTTTTGTTAAGCTGCCCATGTGTTTGTCTCTAAATACTGTTCAAAAGTTTTGGGGTCACCCGGATCATTTTGTGTTATCCATGAAAACTCAGACTTTTATTTATTAAATGAATCGCAAAATGAATAAAAAATATAGTCAAGACGTTGATAAGGTTAGAAATAATAATTTTTATTTTAAATATTAATTTTGCGCTTCAAACGTGTCGCTCAGAGGAAGGCTAGTTTTATATCTTCTCTCGCCAGCGTAACTGTTTTCAGCTGCGCTCACGTCATCGCACCAGGGTTTTCTAATCATCCATAAGTCTTCTGAGGCGATTCGAGTGTATTTCTGATTAATTTAATGTTATCTTCATTAAAAAATGCTATCCTTTGAAAAATAAGGACATTTCGAAGTGGCCCCAAACTTTTGAGCGGTCCGTCCTGTCGTCCTTCCTCAGTGCCCGTGTCCAGACCGTACATCCAGATGATCGCCTCCTCCGTCCTGGAGTACAGCGAGCACTTTCACCTCCACTGTTCCCACGACAACGGCACGAAGCCCGTCTACGGTTGGCTGAAGGGCGGCAAGGTGCTGGCCAATGACACGCGTCTGCAGCTTTCCCACGACCAAAAGGTGCTGACCGTGTCGCGCGTGGTGATGTCGGACGATGACGTGTACGTGTGCACGGTGGAGAACCTCATCAGCAGCATGAGGAGCACGCCCGTCAAGCTCACCGTCTACAGTAGGTGGCATGTCACGCCAGCAGAGCGTCCCAAAGTGTTTATACAGGTTTATATGATGGTAAACTGACATCAGAGGGTGTTATAACTCTTTACTCTAGTTCAATGGTTCTCAATCTGTTTTGAGTTATGTAACCCCTGGGAAATATTTCTTTCAGCCGAGTACCTCCTGACCAGCGCAAAGCATTTTGGGGTTGAAAAAAGCATTTTGCATATAATATATCATTAAAAGAATTCTATTTTCATAACAATTTTCAAAGGATTTTTTTTTAATAGATGCTCATTTTAAATATATATATTTTAAATATCACATACCCCTCTAAGAGCAATGGTTCTCAACCTTTTTTGAGTTATGTAACCCCTGGGAAATATTTCTTTCAGCCGAGTACCTCCTGACCAGTGCAAAGCATTTTGGGGTTGAAAAAATATGTAATACGCAGCATTTTGCATATAATATATCCTATATACAATCCAGTTTATGAACTTACGCTTATATTTTACTGAGAATTTATTAAATAATAACTATTTTCAAACGATTTTCTTTTAATGGATGCTCATTTTAAATATATTTAAAACAAATCTCACATACCCCTGTAGTTCAATGGTTCTCAACCTTTTTTGAGTTATAAAACCCTGTAATTATTTGTTTTACTCCCTGACCAGCGTAAAGCATTAAAAAAAATGTAACACGCAGCATTTTGCATTTATATATAATATATATAGAATTCAGTAGATGAACACACACTTATATTTTATTGAATATTTATTAAATAATAACTATTTTCAAAGTCTTTTTTTATGGATGCTCATTTAAAATATATTTAAAATAAATCTCATGAACGTACACTTATTTTTTATTGAATATCTATTAAATACTAACTTTTGAAAGGATTTTTATTTTTAATGGATGCACATTTTAATAATATAAATAAAACGTATCTTCATAGAAAAGAGACCGATTTGGCACCAAAAGTCCTGGAAAAGTCCTGGAAAAGTCCTTGAAACCAGAGGGTGAAAAGTGTATGAACCCTGTTTTATATATTCCTCTGAATCCTGGGAAAGTGAAAAGTATAAATACTTGTGTTAAAATCTACTTCCATTCCAAACAGTGGTTTCTAGCTCTAACAAATAGATTAGATTAGAAAATGTTATTAATCCCCAAACTCTTTCACCACCAAAGATACAGACAAAATAGACACAAACAAAAAAACAAAAAAACCAGAAGGCGCCCCATAAAACATGACCATCAGATTAAGATCAGATAAAAAAAATAAAACTGCTGAAACAAACGGAAATACCAACCTCCACTGTATGAAAACACTGTACGTATTGAGCTCATTGTTCAACAAGCATTCATATTCAGTCGCTGACAGAAGCAATTATCATCTCACGCTGACCCCGTAGACATGCACGCCATTTCCCGCTAAACAATGTTGTTTACGACATGTGCAAATCCTGTCTGAGAGCAGCGGAGTTGGCCCAGAGAGCGTCCATTACTGGGGTGCCATGCAGCGTATAGGCCACATGTCAGAGGGAGAGGCCGTCTCATCCAATGAATGGACAGACATTTACGAGGAGGAGGAGGAGGAGGAGGAGGAGGAGGCAGGTGGGAGGAGAAGGCTTTGCCTCAGTGGACCTCAGTAATCCTGACTTCATTATTACTGTATGTGTGTTGCGTGAAGAGACAGCGACGGGCCCTCACACTCCTTTCTCTGAAGCGACTACCACCCCAAGGTGCTACTTCACTGCCTCTTGCTCACGCAAAACGACTTGGCAAGCGATTTAAGGAAAGAAAAAAGAAAGAAAAGACCAATGTTTTTGGAGTATATTGCATATCCGGGCTCTTTTTTTTTCTTCTAAAAGATTAAGTGTGGCTCCCAGTGAAATACCTTATCCCTGTATCCCTATGGGTGGAGAATAATTAGGGAACACAAATCAAGATTAGAGGGCGAGCTGTTCACTGCGAGAGGTCGTGACGAATTCCTGGGTGGGTGTGGGGGGGGGGGGGGTGGGCAGGGATTAGTGAAAAGCAACGTGTATGCATCTGAGTCCCAGTCTGCAACCAAGAAGAATATAATAATATAATACCAAATATATATATATATATATATAATGTGAAAATGTAAAGTATACATGTGACATCAGTTGTTTCATTCAAATACTTTGTACATGATAATAAGCATGGAATGTAATAAAATACACTTATATACTTATTATAAAGTTTTCAGCGGTGGTGGAAAAGCAATGTTTTATTGCGTATCCGGGCTATATTTAATTCTGAGATTTCTCGAAAAGAAAACAGGACGTTCCATTTGAACAAAATGTGTTACGGTGAAGACACGACTTCAACAAACGTCCCTTCTTTCCACTGTGAACGAGAAAGCAGAGACAGCGTCGTAGTTATAAGTGAAGTAAAGACACTGCATGTCTCCACTTTTATTGACGCGAACCTCTCCATCTTTCTTTCCTTCTTTTGTTTTCCTCTCTGGACAGAGAGGAGCTCGCTATACATCATCCTGTCCACCGGGGGCATATTCCTCCTGATCACCCTGGTGACGGTGTGCGCTTGTTGGAAGCCATCCAAGTGAGAGCTACTTTTTTCTTCTCTCTCTCTCTCTCTCTCTCTCTCTCTCTCTCTCTTTCTTCTCTCTCTCTCTCTCCGTTGGCTTTTCTATTGAACTTGAGGGTGTGCCTTGAATCTCAAGTGTAGCTCAGCAGTTTCATTACACTCTGAAAATGTTGTGGGGAAAGTAATAAACACAGTGACCTGTCGCTTGTAACTACCATTTAGCAAGCAAGGCTTGGATGTGTGTGTGTGTGTGTGTGTGTGTGTGTGTGTGTGTGTGTGTGTGTGTGTGTGTGTGTTTTCCTGCTGTAGAAAGAAGCATCGACCTGTCCCCCAAAGAGCTCCCATCTATCTGGACCAGAGTGAAAATGGCCACGACGGTGAGCAACACTTACATTTAATGACCTTTAAAACACCGTATAGTGTCACTCACATTGAACGCTCATGATGAGCCAGTGATTTTTTTGCAAATTAGAAAAAGTTAACTTGTACAATAAATACACAATGTTTTGCAGTTGATGTTGTTCCCAAACCGTCTACCCTCGGTCGAAGGAGTCCCATGCCGCTTTATGTTCTCAACGAAGACGTGAGTCACTCGTTCACGTCATTCAGCTGACGCTTTTATCCAAAGCGACTCACAATAAGTGAATTCAACCACGAGGACAAAGAAGAACAACAAGAATCAAGAAAGTAACATTTCTTCAAGAAAGTCAAACAAAAAAATACCATAAGTAATAATATAAGTAATACTATAAGTAATACCATAAGTAATACTATCAGTAATACTATAAGTAATACCATAAGTAATACTATCAGAAATACTATAAGTAATACCATAAGTAATACCATAAATAATACCATAAGTAATCATAAAAGTAATTCCATAAGTAATACCAAAAGTAATACCAAAGGTAATACTATAAGTAATACCATAAGTAATACTATGAGTAATACTATAAGTAATACTATAAGTAATACCATAAGTACTACCATAAGTAGTACTATAAGTAATACCATAAATAATACCATAAGTAATAATAAAAGTAATTCTATAAGTAATACCATCAGGAATTACAAAAGTAAGTACATGAATAAGTGCCATTTAAGTGCCTCTGAAGTGATAATCTGTTTTTATTCAAGCTTTCGTCTAGTAAAGATGTGTTTTTCATCTTCTTCCAGGAGACTCTGGAGCATTTCGAAGAATGCACCGGCGGCAGCGCTGCCATCCAATCAGAACTGAGTATTCCTGCCCTGTACGCCCCTCCGATGCTTCCTAGCCCCGCCTCCTCCCTCTCCTCCTCCAATAGAAGCGAGCGGCCCGTGTGGTCCGCGCCGCGCAGGTACCCGCGCAGCGCCTCTCCGCTGGCGCAGCCTCTTCTTCCGCAGCCCCTCGCGGTCCCTCCGCTTCGCCCCGCCCACCGCTCACCGGCTCACTCCCCCGGCTCGTCGCCGCGAGGTTTCAGCCCGATAAGAAAAGCCCGTCCGCCGGTAAGCATCCCGAGCAGCCCGCACCTACCCGTGGAGGTCCAGTGCCCGGAACCACGTGATCAGACCGGCAGCCAATCACAGCAGTGACAGCTGCATGTTTTCTTTCCGTGTAGTTTCTTTGACTTTCAGCTAATTCTTTCACTTCATACGCCATTATTTATCATCTTATTATCTTACTTCTATGCACAATATTTCTAGTAGTCTTTTGATGATAAAAAGAAAGTATATTGTAGTATGTCATGTATAGAATGATCAGACAGTTAAACAAATAAATCCACATCTGGTATATATTTTGTTTCTTGATGAATATAAATGTTAAGTATACCTGTACATATGTAAGTTAATAGTTTTAGATATGGTGTTTATTTTTCTTTCTTTCTTTTTCGAACAATTAAACTGCAAAGTGTATTCTTTATTGTGGAATTAGATCACCGTATAACCTCAGGTAATAAAACAGTTTAAATAGTTGTTGTAGATTGTTATGACTATTTGTGAAACTCTCCAGCTACAAGACATACATTTTAGGCTATTAGATTTATGGATTTCTGCAGGATTATTGTATTCTGTTTTTTATAATAATAATATAAAATAGAAACCTTCTTTTGGGCGTCATTCCTTTCGAGTCCACTAGGTGTCGCCCACACATTGCTTTAAATGCACACTTGAGGAAGATAAGTATTAGTAAATATATATTACCTTACACATTTTAATCTACAAAATATAGCAGTCGACTTTTGTTATTCTGGAGTACATTGTGCATCGTTTATCTTCATGCTGCTGATGTGTCACAGTCACCGTGGTTGACCATCACAAAGTGCCTCTACTCTTCCAATACTTGACCTTACAAGGTCAATCAGGATCAAGCACAGTTCTACCTGAATCACAAAGAACAACAATAATAGTAATAATTGACTTTAAGAAAGGTGAATTATATTTAGTCAGTAAATACCGTTAATCTAGTTTACAAAAAATCCCAATGCAGGTTAAGCAATCATGGCCTCCAATTGATCTCCTATGAACATCCTCTTCTTGATTATGGACAAACTATTCCTAAACAAATGGCTTAAGTGTATGGTAACTGTATCCATACACAACAAGTATTGATTACTTAATATTGGGTTTATTGTTATCCTTACTATAGTGCATGTTTTTTTGGTTTTTTTTCACAAAAACACAGGTAACACAAAATAAAAAGACCAAAACACACACACACACACACACACACACACACCTCCATCACTATCATCAGGGTGACGTGTTCCTGTTTCAGAGGTCCAGCTGGACATCCTTTGTCTTGAAGATCTGCATGATCCGATGAATGGCTTTTATCCCGATGTGTGTGTGTGTCTTCCGTTACCGAAGGTGTGTGTGATGAGTCTGGTGTGATTGCATAAGCAAATCAGATCCGCCTGGGGTTTTTTTTTTTCAGAGCTGCGCTTCGCCGTCTTTGTTCCATTTCAAACACAATTTATTCCCCAGTCGGCACACAGACTCATGAATAAGCATCACGTTAACACACACACGCACACACACACATACACGAGTGTGCGTGTACTCATTCATACTCGTGAAATGTACTCAGATGATGAAAGTGAAGCTCGGAAATTACTTCTCTATTTCGATGTCACATATTCTATTAGTTATACGGCTCTTTGCCATCAACAATACATACAAAATCACAAGTAAAACACATAGAACTACGAATGCTTTATATGTAGACTGTACCGATGTCTCCACAGCTGTGTTCTGGTAGCGCGTATAGTATGAAACATTTCATTTTCAGATGAATTTATACATGAGATTTCTTAAAACAGCTTCTTCACACCAGCCTGTGGACGTGAACTCCTCAGTATGAGAAGGTAACAACAGGTGGTCCCCATGTAGCGCGCAGGCTTTCATCTTTTTTTGGGTCGATGGATAACAAAACAGAAGATGAAGAAGAGAGTCTTACCGGGGTCTTCTCCCAGTTTCTACTCACTGTCACATTTTGTTCGAAAAATGCCTAATATTTTAATATTTACTTCATATTGTCATCCTGATTTTAAAATGAACTATAACTCTATACTCTGAACATAAAACTCATACTGTCTGACATTAAGGGAAACTAACACAGTACGCACATTTACTGTACTGTGCTAACAAGTTTGTTTTAATATATAAATTTTTTTTTTAAATAAATAAAACCATTCAGGCAGTAAGGGGTTAACTCGAGTATTTGCATGACTTTATACTCGAGTGTGTTTTTATCTTCGTCGCTTGTGACCTTTAAGATAATAACTTTCGAATGTTAATGCGTATTACGAGTGTATAAAATGCGACACATTGTTAAATATTAAACCAATGGTTCCCCTTTTTAATCTTTATAACGCTTAATAAAAAGAGTTTGGGCTGTTTTCACGTTATAAATATCTATGAGTTGTTCATAGATCCACTAAAGATATATTTCCCCTTTAAAAATCCCAGAGAGGGTTTTTATTACCGTCGCATTGAAAATGCAGAAGGTAATGTTTTGATCGCCGTGTATTTGTATGCGTGCGTGCGTGTTATTCGCATAAATCAAAAAGTATTAAACCGAATCGCATGAAATTTGGTGGGATGATTGGTTATTATCCGGGGACCATTTGAATAGATTTTGGGATCGATCGGGGCAAAGGTCAAGGTTAAGGTCATGAAAAGCTCAAAATCTTCTTTTTACCCAATTGGCATGCAACTAATGCCAAAATGTTCATAATTCAATGCCCAATCTTGTGATATGCAAAGGTATGCGCTCTACCGAGTGCCCGTTCTAGTTTAATTTTTTATTTACTTGGAATGTTTTAGGCCCAAACAAGTCAAAATGTAAATGGTTATTATTATTATTGCAGTATAAATGACCATATAGGTTACACATGCTATTTTACTGCATTATAAGTACATTTACCTTTTGATACTTCAGGTACATTTATCTGATGGCACTTCTGTTTTCTATGATTTTGATGTCAGAGATTGCACATGAATGTACAAATACTTCACTTATATCTAAATACTTCTTCGGCAGCCGCTGTCGAGGGATGACGTGAAGTCGTTTTTCATATCTCTAAAATTGTGTCGTGACGTGAAATAAAAAATGACACGACGATAAGATAAGTCATCGTGTCCACTTGGACCGTTCAGAAATTGTTGCTAAAAATAAAAATCTTCTCAAGTGTTCTGCTGCAACTCGTCTGACAAAACCACCTGCTGGACCTGGAGTGGACACCACGGGAGGGGATGAGTGGTCTGGGGGAGGGGGGGGGGGGTGACATACACACACACACACACACACAGAAAACTAGAAGGGCACTTTTAGACCTCCACCTTGGCTCACCTTTACACCAATTTTCATTACCCTGCTGACCAATGTATAGTTTTCATGTTTTTATATACTGTATATATATATATATATATCTATATATATATATATATATATATATACTTGCACATGTAAATAAGAAAGTATGTTTTAAATTATATATTAATACATAAGAAAGCTATGATAATCAATAAGGGGTGTTATTTTTGTCGTTGGGTGTATATGTATGTACGTGTGTATGTATGTGTATATATGTTTCATTTTGCCCTATTATATTTAATTTTTTTATGTTTATATCTGACATTTTGGTATTTGTTTTATGTCAATATATCTAAATGAACACATAAAAATAAGTGGAGAAAAATAATTATATATATTATGAAAAATATTATGGAGAATGTATTATGAAAACATCGCAGAAAGTGACACTAGTCACTGCGTAAGTGTATGATCACTGTATTATACCACTGACTGTAAGATGTGTAATGGTTATCAAAACTATGGGATGACTGGTATGAATGAAATGTAACCGATAAAAACACACACACAAAAAAGAAGCCTTGCATCGATTAAGACATTATGGGTTGTCTTTTCTTCTCCATAGTAACGGTACCCTGGCAACCGGTTTAGAGTGCCGGATATACTCATAGTACTCCATACCTCTTTGGCTCTCCATCACTTCCTCGCCTTCTAACATCACTCACCTCCTCTCTCTCTCTCTCTCCTCCCGTGGCTCGTCCTTTTGCATGTGGTGTGTATTTGTGTGTCTGCATGTGACTCAGCTGCATCCTCAGGACCTTCGGTCTCCACGGGGGGAAAAGCTGCACCGCTGACACTGTGAGTGCCGTTGCTTTTTGTCAATTAATATGACTGATATGTTTAAGACTGTGAACAGTTTTATATTGTTTTCTGTTGAAGAAAAAAGTTTGTGCAGTTTTTTTAATTATGTTTTTTTATATTTTCCCCCAGTAATATTTGTCTGTGTATTTTTAGTCAATTTTGTATTTATTTATTATTATTTATTTTTTTACATTTTCCAGAGTAGTATTTTCTTTATATTTTATTACATTTCTAATTTATTTTAAACTGTAAAAAAAATTCCAGAGAAATATTGTTCTAGATATTTTATTTAAAAAAAAGTTGTTTTTATCTTCTTGCAATCTTTTTGTAAATTTTCACGAGTAATATTTATCTAGATATCTTATTAAATTTCTTATTTATTTTAAACTTCTTGCAATGTTTTTTTACATTTTCACAAGTAATATTTTTCTATATATCTTAATACATTTCTTTTCTATTTTAAACTACTTGCAAGGTTTTTTTTACATTTTCAAGAGTAATATTTTTCTATATATTTTATTACATTTATTATTTATTTTAAATCTCTTGCAACGTCTTGATTAAGGTACTCAAATGCACTTTACAAATTATTATGTTGTTTAAAATGTGTGGACAGAAACCAATGCTGCCCTGCTGATGTTTTCTTCTCATGACTTTTGGTCTACACTCAGCTACATGTAACTACAAAAAATTAATTAGCGTTCTCCATTTATTGTTTATTTTCTATTGGCTCATCAGGTTTTTGATCAGGGGCTTCCAGCCACAATCTTTGCAGGTGTGTAAGAGAGGAGAGGGAGGTCGAGATGGGCTCCAGCTCCTCCTCTTATGCCCCAAAAACCATTTACCTGGATGTGGATGGGAAAGTGCAAAAGGTGGGTGAAAAGATGTTTATTATAGATATAATGTGACGATACACATTATGGAAATGCATTTTGCTGGGTGAAATATATATATATTTTTTTACGATAATAAGGTTAGCCTTCCTTTTTTAGGGAATATACTTTTCTATTGCCAACAAATAGAGTCATGTACTATTTGGGTTTGGAAATGAATAGAAATAAATAAAATAATTAATACAGACTTGATAAACATTTCACTTGCAGACCGTAAAGGTTTGTTGCACAACTATTTCTACAGTTTAAACATAAAAAAATAATGATTGATGGCGTCTAACTAACGTCAATTTAATTAATTAATTACATAATTAATATGGAGTATTTTGGCAATACAATCCAAAATATGTGTCAATTCATGCACTGGGGATCCACTAACTTTACGTTTTGGAATCTATTTAGTTATTACATTTTTAGACATCAATAATACTAAATTGGTTTAATTTCCAAGTCAACTATAACAAGATTAATTATGGCAATTAAAAATGGATTTTCTTGACTCACGTAGCGAGTATTCCCAGTGGCTGTTTGAGGAGGAGATCAGAGCAGGTAGCCATCTGACAGAAGGAAAACACCTGTTGCTTTCTGCTCTGTTGTACCATTGAAAATATGGATTTTGATCAATTTCCTACCTTTATTTTTATGAAAAACAGCAATTCAGCATAAATGAAAAATAACACGTCTAATGCAAAATTCAAATTGCAGTCATAAGACTACAAGAGCTCAGTGGTCATTTAAAATGAGAAATGGTTTGAGGCTTGAGATGCAAACATGCAGAGATACATGACACACACACACAGAGTTGAGATGCAGAGATACATGACACACACACACAGAGTTGAGATGCAGAGATACATGACACACACGCTGACCTGTGTGATGGAGAGCGCTTCAAGTAGAGAGCTGCCGATGACACATGTCTGTTGAAGAGCCCCGAGCCCACGGCCTGAGTGTTTGTCTGCTACACCTGCTTCCTTCGAGACGCAGTTCGATGCCCGCTCTCCCCATTAGTTGCATGTCGAAGTGTCCTTGAGCAAGACACTGAACCCTCAGTTGCACCCCGGGCGCTTCCTTAACAACGAAGAATAGGTTGAATGCACTGTGGGATCAATAAAAGTGTACATTAAAAACAATGACATTATTAAACTGGGCAGTTTGAAACTGTCTCCTTCTCACACTCCAGCTGTCCATTTCCTTCTCTCACTGGTCTCCTTGGTGACTTGACCTCAATCAACCACACAGTGAGCCGACCCCTCACTTGACCATCCGCTATGATTTGATTGTCTGAAGAAAAGAAGAAAAAACTTGAAACTTGATACCTTCCCACCTTGTAGGGACATCGAGTCCTCATAAACCACCTCTGTGTGCAGGTCCTCCTTTAACCACACACACACACACACACACACACACACACACACACACACACACACACACACTGCGTTGGGTATGTAAGTAGGCCGAATGTTAGGTTTACTAATGTTACGAGACGAGATGATACATAATACATACTAAAAAGTTCATCCCATGTAACAACCTTCACCCATCATCTCCATTATGTATATAACGTGTTGCCCCCAGGTGGTGTTCAGCGGTCACTGCAGCGCCTTCGACATCAAGGAGCTGCTGTGTTCCTCATCCAATATTCCGAGGTTTGTCGTTTTTGTTTGCTAATATATTTAACCCTTGTGTTGCCTTCGGGTCATTTTGACCCGATTCAATGTTTCACCCTCCTGTCGCCTTCGGGTCAATATGACCCGATTCAATGTTTAACCCTCCTGTTACCTTTATATTTACTAACATATTTTACCCTTGAGGTCAATATGACCCCAGCTATTAAAATCTCCAGAAAATTATTAGAATTAATATTGTTTTCCAAGTTTAAGTGTGAGGTACTTTATGTTTGTTTGTTGACTCCCGAAAGAACACCGACATTAAACATTGAATCGGGTCAAAATGACCCGAAGGCAACACAAGGGTTAAGAAAATTATTTAATATATGTTTAAAAAGTTTCCCATGAAGCTGCATAACAATGTCGCACAACATAGCAAGATTAGGGTGCAGGAAAATGGCCGATGACATACAACGAGCGTCTGCATGTAACAGACATGCACACCAAAGCAGACCATAATAAAGTATAAAAGCAAGATCATTATCATCATATTTAATTCGGTTGTGTACCTACATTGAGGAAAATAAATGTGTCAACCCGTAGTTATTCTTTGTATGGAGGAGATGATATAGTCTTGACACCGTGAATATTTGTACATTTTCTAATAGCTTTCATTTCATAAACAAGGATCATTTATGTTCATCTCTTATGTGAATACATATTAAGGAAAGTGAATAAAACTCAGATGATTTCTACTTTTCCTCTGATCCTGTCACCGCAGGAACACTGCCATCATGATGGTGGACCTAGAAGGAGCGCTGGTCTCCATAGATCCCACCATGCCCACCAACTCTCCAAAGTAACATACCAGTATTATTATCATATTGTATTTGTACAGATATGCCAGAAATGTACACTTCATTTGATGTCATCTTTTTTTCTAAACATCCACCCCAACCCAGGGGTGTTTTCTTCAAACTCCCAATTATATTCACACAACAGCTGACTGAATTAACCATGAGCACGAATTGCTCCATCAAAATGAAAAAAATAATACAAATACATGGTCAAACTGATTGAATCATAATAATAATTCCATCCTGATTTCCTCACAGCTCTCTGTACAAGGTTGTCCCTCTGTCGACTGGTCAAATTGGAGGTACAGCTACAACAACTTTATTTTATTTTCACTCTACCTAACACATGACACGTCTACTGGGAAAGTAATAACGAGCTTGAAAATATAAATGTGGACAACGTAAATGCTTTCGTGATGATTTATGTGTGTATGTTTCATCTCAGTGGAGAAAGAGGACATGTTTCAGAACGTGTTGTCCCAGGTGGCTGATCAGTTCAGCAGGTAACGCCTCAGAAGCCTTCTCACACACACCTCACACACACATTTCATCCCAGTTTCATTCGTGTCGTGATTAGCAACGCACCGTGTAAATTGTGTGTCGCTTTTCTCCTCTTTGTCCTCACAGAGCCTTTCGCATTAACGAGCTGAAGACTGAGGTCACCAACAGGCTAGCGATGCTGGAGAAGAGAGTGGAACGTACGTGGTATATTTTTTTTAATTAAAAGATCAAAGTGATGCGATTTTCTTTAGTCACAAAAAGCTATTTCGATAAAAAGTCAGCATAGACCATTTTTTGGGCGGTTGGGCGTGAACATTTTCCTTTCTCCAAAGTGGGGCACGACAGAAAAAGCTTTTGAGAACCTCTAATGCTCTAATGCGATATTTCCTGCCATGCTTTTTCAGTGGAGGGCCTGAAGGTGGTGGAGATCGAGAAGTGTAAAAATGATCTGAAAAATCTACGGGATGAGATGACTTCAAGAGGTGCTGGCAGGTGAAATGAATGGGAAGTTGGACAATAGATTTGACAGATTTCAACCGAAACCAAATCCGGTAAAAAAAATTATCTTTTTGGGGGGGATTTCTTTCCTTTTAAATTCAGAGTAAACTGTTCGTGCAAATACAACTTTGACGATGGGAAGAAGGTCACTCCGAGACGAGATGTCCCCAATTACCCAAAAGTATGTCCACTGGAACTATTACTTTAAGTACTTATTCGAAAAAAAAGCTTTCTTCTTGAATATTTACAGCCTCTTTTAAAGTTCTGACGGACTTCGTTTATTTGGCATTTACAGTACACGCTGTCTCAGGAGACTGTGGAGGCGCTCAAGAAGCCAACATTCGATGTCTGGCACTGGGAACACAACGAGGTTGGTAGACTCTGCCGCTTCATAACTCAATCAAACATTTCCATTCCATGTCATCCAAGTGATTGAAGTCTGAATGTCTGTTCTCCTCCTTTGTGGCTGCAGATGCTAAGTTGTTTGGAGTACATGTACCATGACTTGGGACTGGTGAAGGAATTCAACATGAACCCCATCACACTCAAACGCTGGCTGGTACAGTACCAATATTCACATGGATATACTGTATACGCACATAGATATACTGTATACCACCATCCACATGTATATACTGTATATGCACATTGATGTACAGTATAGCGCCATGCACATGGTGCAGATTCCCAAAAAGCTTTTACTTGCTAATATCAATGTTCTTACACAGATAAGTAAATCATTTGAAAATCATACAATGCTGGAAATAATTTTGATTTGCGACTCATGATGAATTATCTTGTCTTCCAGTTGGCAATTCAGGACAACTACCGCAGTAATCCTTTCCACAACTTTCGCCATTGCTTTTGCGTGAGTCAGATGATGTATGGCATGATTAACCTCTGCAACCTCCAGGTTTGTGTGTGTTCATGACCATTTTTTATAAGTCGTATTTTAGTTTGTAATATCAGACGACGAATTTCCTGAACGGACATTTTTCAATTTCAATTAACTTTGATTCACACTGTTGTCCAGGATAAGATGACTCTCACAGATATGGGTATTCTAATGACAGCTGCAGTGTGTCACGACCTAGACCACCCTGGCTACAACAACACGTAAGACTCCCTCTTCTGTACGTAAGTGTGTTCACTGTAGATCACTGCAGATCGACCCCGTTATGTTTTTGACATCCTTTGCACAACACTGTGGTCAATGAACTGTGAAACTAGTTCAGCATGGAGAGAGTCCAGGTATGAAAACAGCCTGGTTCAGATTAGAGTGTTGTTTTGGTTCTGGGTTTTTCGGCAGTGCTCATATCAGACAAGCTTCATTGAAATATACTATCAATCTATCCATTCACCCGTGTCATCCATCCATCAGATACCAAATCAATGCCCGCACAGAGCTGGCCGTTCGCTACAACGACATATCTCCCCTGGAGAACCATCACTGTGCAGTGGCCTTCCAGATCCTCTCTCTTCCCGAGTGCAACATTTTTGCAAATGTGGATCTGGAGGCGTTCAAACAGATCCGGCAGGTGAGATGTAAATTCAAGACGAGCACGCTGAGCTTTATCTTAATTATACACAGTCTTGTCACGCATTGACATATTATTCTGAAGACAATTTTGACTTTAAATGTGAGTATGTGACAAACTGACTTTGTTTTTTTTATATTTCAAGTCAATTATCACCCTCATTCTGGCCACCGACATGGCCAGACACGGGGAGATACTGGAGTCCTTCAAGCAAAAGGTGGACAGCTTGGACTTCACCGTCGAAGAGCATATGACATGCGTATGTACACGAGATCACGTTGCATCACTGCTCGACGTCAGCTGTTTACTGTAGATGAACATGCAAGACATCAACATAAGCAGGCCTTTATCTATTGGGCGTGTTGTAGATTGTATTCGTGTAATTGTGGTAAATAGTCACAGAAACACAGTCGATGCTGTATGGCTTCTTTATCCTGTGTTTTTCGTGTTGTGTGTATGTTCATACATGTGCGTGTGTTTTCAGCTGAAGATGGTTTTGATCAAGTGCTGTGACATTTCCAACGAAGTGAGGCCAACGGAGGTCGCTGAGCCATGGGTCGACTGCTTATTGGAGGAGTACTTCATGCAGGTGACCTCAGCCAAAGCCATTTTTGAAAGCCATTGTCTATTTCCGTCAAGGTGAAGTACGATTGTGTTTCATTGTGAGCAATAGCTTAAATGAATAAATTCCTACTTATGTGCCTCCCAGAGTGACAGGGAGAAGTCTGAGGGCCTCCCCGTGGCTCCCTTCATGGACAGAGATAAAGTCACCAAACCCACCGCTCAGATCGGATTCATCAAGTTTGTCCTCATCCCAATGTTTGAGACTGTCATGAAGGTAGGACAACATGTGTGTGTGTGTACAAATGTGTTCCTTTACCAGGACACACACATTGGTTATTAATGAATGTTCTTACTGTGGCATCCAACAGCTTTTTCCTCAGATTGAGGAGATCATGGTTCAACCTTTGAGAGATTCGCGTGACCACTATGAGGAGCTGAAACAGATCGACGATGCCATGACAGAGGTATAACCTCTTTTATAGTATTCTATCTGTCTGGCTATCGGCACAATCATACTTTTATTCAAACCACACATAACTTTTTTGTTTTACTCTACTATTTTCAAAGTATGTCTCAAACTACATCACCTGTTGATTTCCACCTGACACTCTTCACATGTCGTTGAGCCCGTGTGGAATACCAAATAACATTGACTGTAAGTACCTTCAAGGATCGTCTGGCCTTGAAGGTACCTACAGTAAGCAGAGTGTAGAAACAATGGCAGAAATACTTGTTTCCCGCTTTTAGAGGAAGATATGTAGAACCACTTGCTAACACAAAGGTGTGTCTTTTGTTCAATGAGGCACAGAAGAAAAAAACTGAAAATGTGTCATTAGGCGGGAAGAAGAAGTAAGCTCTGCAATGAGTGAGTGCTGTGGTATCTGTGTAAGTAAAAGCCACTGACTCCTTGGTTGTGCTTTAGTGTTTAGTGTTAGTGTCATGAGTGCACTCTGTCTCTGCCTCTCTCTGGCATTTCTGCACAGCAACTCTTCTTTCTAGTGAACTCTACAAAAGCCACACCTTTAAGAATGTGTAGCATTTTCATCACTTTGGATTTGCCTTTTTAATAGTTGCACTAAAGTTCAGATAAATGTAATCACAAAAAGGGAAACCAAGGGGATGATCAAATGTAGTTGACTCAAGCTAAATTGGCTCAGCTTGAGAAATTCTTAGAGTGCTAAGGTCTTGGCTTTGTAGAAGCCAATCGGCTTTGAAAGATAATGTCAGCGACCTACGAAGATAGAAACATAAGCTTCTCTTTGATTCCCTTGGATCTCGGTAAAATGTCATGCCAGAATACGACTTCATTTGCTGTCGTCTCGGCTGGAAACATAGTGATGAAATTGTCACTCATTTTGTATTTTTTTTCTTTAACACCATCTTACCTTTTATATACAATAACAAGAAACAACATGTTCTGCTTATGAAATTAAACGACAAGCCTCTTTTTCTGTAATTTGACATTAACATTGTCCAGTTGTTGACACTATACACGCTGTGACTAAGTTTTGACTTTCCTCAGAGGAATGTCAATTCTCACTCACAGCTCTAAGGCAAATTCAGTCCAATAGACTTTATCTGTGGTGGACGATAACCACCTAAATGTTGGTCAGACATGGTTTGCACTGATCTAGGTACAGCTCTTTTTCACTGAGTTGTCTTTTAAACTTTCGATTCAGTAGCGTCCCACTGCAGAGCTACAGGCTGGGACCCATCTCCATCACCAGAACCCATGGTGGGAAATCCATTCATTACATTTACAGTTAACTTTATTATATTGGGCAGTGTATTGTTGTATGGCGCTTATTGTTAACAAATAAAGAAGCCTACTGAGCATAATATTCAACACATTGTATCGTGTCCATACAGTGATGAAACTTAACATGTAAGTACATTTATTTAAATGCAATTTGGTCATACTAACTGATTTACTTATTTCCATTTTATGCAACTTTATACATCTAATCCACTACATTTCAGAGGTAAACATTGTACTTTTAACTCCACTTACTTTATTTTACATTTAAAGTTACTAGCCACTTTTGATATATAAAAAAGGGTATGCTTATTTAATATGAATCAGTAGCCTAGTATAGTAGAATACAAAGTATGACCAATACATTGATAAACTACAACATTGAAATGTATTTGTTAGTAAAACATAAATAAATTAACGAGCCATTCTGCATACTGAGTACTTTTAGTATACATTTTGCTGGTACGACTTATGTACTTTACTTCAGTAACATTTTGAATTCATGACTTCATAAACTTCAGTATTTCTACTTTTATTGAAGTAAAGGATCTGAGTACTTTTTCCGTACATCCCATCATGCCCATACCACACAACCTACAGCAATAACACGAAGGTAAAAGTCCTTATGTCGTTAGCAAGCTAACGTTAACATTGGGACATCAACAGGAAGAAAAAGAAAAAAAATGGTGCCAAATAATTTCAGCATTTAACATAAAGGTTGTTGCAAGTTATTTGCAGCTTAACTTTAACGGTGCAGTCATTTCAACATATTAAATCTAGGGTTGGTGATTTTGAGAAACTAGCAAGAGCATGCTAGATTTAAGAAAAAATAATCCAACCGAAAAAAACCTGCCCAGTGTTGCCAACTCTTCTCCAAAGAAAGTAGTTAGCAGCGCTCGCTCAAAAGTTTGGTAATCTAGTGGGAAAGTTGCCTAGTCAGCAATACCGCCCGGCCCTCGAGGCCTCTCCCTCCAAATCTACTCCCCGAAAAACGTAAACAACTGACATTGCTGTCGTTAGCACTCACAGCTTTCAAGCTAGCAGCTTGCGGAAGGCTCGAGACGTGCAATGAGTGCGCAGGCAGAGTGCACGCAGGCAGGTGTTGAGACAGACAGGCAGGTGTTGAGACAGACAGGCAGACAGACAGACAGACAGGCATGTCCAATGCCAACTCTAGCTTTAAGCTTGGACTGTTTACCTCGGTGTTATCGCTCAAGGTTGTGTGGGTTTTTGCACGCGATCGCGTCTTGATGATCATCTCTGGCTGCACTATTTCATCCAGGAAATGGTCCGACGGAGAGAGGTGGGCCCCGAGACCTGGAGCTCTGCAGCTAGACCCCCTTCTCCTTCGTTTTTGAAGTTTCATCTTGAACCGCTGTGTCTTTTTTCCCTTTCCTAATCTAAGTGTTTTTTTATTTGATTGCAGGGGTCTTCTTTTGTGATCCCACTCAGGAAAGACTTTTAAACATGCGATTAAGGCTTTCGGCGACGACATTCTGCGCGGCGTTGTGAAGGTGACAGATGGATCAGGATCAGTATGGAGGGAAAAGAGATTGCTTGGCTACAAACTGAACTAAATGTAGGGGTTGAGGTTGCATATCTTGGACTTTGACTTAGACTTTAGCATTAAATGTAACAGAGAGGGACCTCTCCGTATATATGTATGGTTTTTATGTTCTCTCTACTCTTGTTCAAGAGTTTGATGGACTAATTTCTCCAACAAAAACTACTTATTTAAATACTAATACGGATTTGACTGCAGAATTGAATTAATGGAAATTATTTTCCACAAACAGTAATTACCTTCGCATTGAAAATGCGGAAGGTTATGTTTTGATCGCCGTGTATTTATTTATTTATTTATTTATTACCTTTGCATTGAAAATGCGGAAGGTTATGTTTTGATCGCCGTGTATTTATTTATTTATTTATTTATTACCTTCGCATTGAAAATGCGGAAGGTTATGTTTTGATCGCCGTGTATTTATTTATTTATTTATTACCTTCGCATTGAAAATGCGGAAGGTTATGTTTTGATCGCCGTGTATTTATTTATTTATTTGTATGCGTGTTATTCGCAGAACTCAAAAAGCATTGAACCGAATCGCATGGAATTTGGTGGGATGATTGGTTATTATCCGGGGACCATTTGATTAGATTTTGGGATCAATCGGGTCAAAGGTCAAGGTCAAGGTCATGGAAAGGTCAACATCTTTTTTTTTTTACCATAGCACGATACATTTGTGTCCAATTGGCATGCAACTAATGCCAAAATGTTCATAATTCAATGCCCAATCTTGTGATATGCGAAGGTATGCACTCTAGTTTATTTCTTTATTTGTATGCGTGTTATTCGCGTAACAAAAAAAGTTTTAAACCGAATCGCATGAAATTTGGAGGGATGATTGGTTATTATCCGGGGACCATTTGATCAGACTTTGGGATCGATCGGGTCAAAGGTCAAGGTCAAGGTCATAAAAAGGTCAAAATCTTCTTTTTACCATAGCACGGTCAATTTTTATCCAATTGGCATGCAACTAATGCCAAAATGTTCATAATTCAATACCCAATCTTGTGATATGCGAAGGTATGCACTCTACTGAGTGCCCGTTCTAGTTATATCGTGTATTTATTTATTTATGTATTTATTTATTACCTTCGCATTGAAAATGCGGAAGGTTATGTTTTGATCGCCGTGTATTTATTTATTTATTACCTTCGCATTGAAAATGCGGAAGGTTATGTTTTGATCGCCGTGTATTTATTTATTTATTTATTTATTACCTTCGCATTGAAAATGCGGAAGGTTATGTTTTGATCGCCGTGTATTTATTTATTTATTTGTATGCGTGTTATTCGCAGAACTCAAAAAGTATTGAACCGAATCGCATGGAATTTGGTGGGATGATTGGTTATTATCCGGGGACCAGTTGATTAGATTTTGGGATCAATCGGGTCAAAGGTCAAGGTCAAAGGTCATGAACAGGTCAAATCTTCTTGAATGGCATGAAATTTGGTGGGATGATTGGTTATTATCCGGGGACCATTTGATTAGATGTTGGGATCAATCGGGTCAAAGGTCAAGGTCAAGGTCATGGAAAGGTCAACATCTTTTTTTTACCATAGCACGATACATTTGTGTCCAATTGGCATGCAACTAATGCCAACATATTCATAATTCAATGCCCAATCTTGTGATATACGAAGGTATGCGCTCTACCGAGTGCCCATTCTAGTTGATCATTTATTTATTTTTTCCCAGTAGAAGAATAAAATGCACCAAAGTAGGATATTTTCACCTAAGTGTTTTCCCAAAGAAAATAATGCAGCTTTACTTTACGTTCACTCCCAATGAGCAGTTAAATTAAACCATCAAGTCTTTGTGTTCTCCTTCCTTAATCAATACTGTTGTTATCAACACCGTTCAATAAAATAAAGCCACACAAAGTCCCAAGGATTTGCACACATGTACTGTAAAATGCAATAGATGTAAAACTGTGTTTTTTATGTCTGTTCATCTGTCACAATCTTTAAAGCTAAAGGTTAGACAACACACATGTCAGAGGGGCTTTCCATTGTAACTCAGTCACTTCATTTAATAGAAAATATTTTAAAACAACAAATGTTGACCAAGATTTGTTTGAGAAAAATTCAAGAAAATACACAATTAGCCTGATATGGACCTTACAATGGGAACATTGACTTGTCAGTCTAGAGTTGAGATTGTTTTTCATATTTTTGCAGATTACTGACACATGCTGTTAATTCCATGACAAACAATTGTGGTCACATTTCACCTGTGATTATTGGATTCAGCTCATTATCATCTTCACCTAAAAACAAGACTTATTTGTGTTGTGTGTCGCATTATAATCTGATTATCTCTCCCATTTGACCCCCAGGTGTAAGACTGCATGATCTTAAAATCATTCATTCACAGTTTCACACGGCTTCATCCTGACATACATTTTATTGCTTCATGTTAGACTCGAGAGCTGAAAATGTGTTGAAATATGAGCAGATATCCGACAAGGTGCCACTTATCTCCGCCCGAACCACAGCTTCCCTTCCAGCGATATCAGATCTGGGTGGTTTTCCTCCAGTGTTTTTATTACCGTGCGTTTTTTAACCAATATTTTGGCAATAACTCCAGAGTGATTATTTCCTCACCTGTCGGCTGAATACCACCTGCATAGCTCGGATAAAATCATCATCATAATAATACAGGGTAATGAATGAAACACCAAAGACTTTATTTGTGCTGCATATTTCTTTTCTTTTCTATTGTTAGGTTTGTTTGTGCATTACAAAATCAAGTAGGAGAATTAATAAACGTCAATTTCACTCCTCTTAGTCTGGTGTTGATTAAAACTCACGACGTATTTACCCCGTTGATGGTCCGATGTTCTTTTGATTGAACGTGAACTTCTTTTTTTTCGTGTGCATTCTGCTGCAATCCCAAATTGTAAGTTGATGATCTCAAAGCAATAAAAAAATAAAAAATGAAACCATATGTGTGTTGATGTTGAAAATGAAGAGAGAAAGTACGTGCACATATTTGATGACCACAGAGGTCAGGGCGACGGCCCCTAGTCATTAGTCCCTGTGATCTTGGTTTGGGACGGGACGGGGATGACGGGTGTGAGTGTGCACACAGAAAAGTAATGGTTCTTAAATGGTTCTTTAAAAGGCTTTGTGGTTCTACGAAGAACCATCACCAACTGAAGAACCATTTTTTCGTGTGAGGCATCATTATAGGTTCTTTGAAGAACTCTTTAAGGATATGGTTCTTTAAAGAACCTTGGTTTGAAAGTTTTTTGTGGAACCAAAAATGGTGCCTTAAAGAACCCTGGACGGAAAGGTTCTTTGTGGAACCAGAAATGGTGCCTTAAAGAACCAGTTTTAAAGGTTCTTTGAGACACCTTTATAGGTTCTTTGAAGAACCCTTTAAGGAAATGGTTCTTTAAAGAACCCTGGTTTGAAAGGTTCTTTGAGGAACCACAAATGGTACCTTAAATAATCATTTTTGAAGGTTATTTGAGACACCTTTATAGGTTCTTTGAGGAAATATTTAGGGATCTATTTCTTTAAAGAACCATGATTTGAAAGGTTCTATGTGGAACCAGAAATGGTGCCTTAAAGAACCATGTTTTTAAGGTTCTTTGAGACACCTTTATAGGTTTTTTAAAGAACTATTTAGGGAAATGATTCTTTAAAGAACCCTGGTTTGAAAGGTTCTTTGTGGAACCAACACTGGTTCTTCTATGGCATCCCTCTGAAGAACCATATTCGGTTCCAGATGGCAACCTTCATGTTTCTGTGTGTAATTACCTTCTCCACATAGCGTGACAGACTGTATTGACATTTCCCTGCAGGAATGCTCTGCTCAAACAACATATGTAATATATATTATCTTATCACACAATGGAGCTGCACATGAAGATTAAAGGACAATTTAAACTGAGTTTCCTCAGAACAAGTTGAGACCATGTGCACTATACTTTGATTATATATGAATGCAGAAAGGGTTTTTTCTTTCACGCCATGTTTGATCTTCTTTCCAGGATCTCATGACCTCTTCACATTTCCGTTCACCCAAAAAAAAGATGAATGACTCAACTTGAGAAACCCAAGAGACAGTTAGATGTGTTCATCGGAGCAACGCTAATTAGAGCGACTGATATCTAAAACCCTTTTGTCGCCCTCTTTGCCTGAAGGCTGGGCGTCACGTCGTGTTTAACGGACACAATACTTCAATGGGCCACGTTTGTTCGATGGAGAAGTGGATACGGTATTTCTTACAAATGCACCTTGATGGCCCGTTAAATGAGCGTTTTCTTTTTCTTTCAATAGACTCGCACGATAGCGTGCCAAGGAAAGCGAGCCAGATATTCGATCAGGGTATTTGTGACATTATATCCATAGTCAGGATAGCAGCAGATTTATTTACATGTTATAGTAATTAATTAAAACATTTTGACTTTTTTTTAACACCCACGAAAATGTTAATTTCTATACTAGATATAAACTAAAATCTATCATAATTCATATTTAAATGGCGTCGCTTGCCACGGGTCTCGTTCTTCCTTAATCAGGAATCTTTTTGAATTTTGAGCCTGGTCGTGTAAGGAAGTAAGTAAAGTAAGTAAAGTTTATTTATATATTGGACAAAGTGTCACATGGTGCAGTACAGCAATGCAAAGCATTTTGATGCATGGAGCATATTGGTGTAGTCTGTGTGATACTTTCCTCATATTCATCTAAGTATTAAAGGGTCTTTTTTTCACCTTATTGGGGGCATAAGAGTAGAAATGTAATCTTTAATTTTTCAGTATTTGTTAAATGTCCTTTCTTCTCTTTCTGGTGTCCTTGAGATTGCTGTTTATTTTTTAATTGAGTTAATTCAGCTCTTTATTGTCAAAACAATGTGCCTTTACGATTTGATTCCAAGTGGCATTAAGTTTGTTTTCACTTGAATGAATTATTAAGAAGGAAAATATTTTTGCAAATGCTTCCCTCCTCACAGAGGCTTATGAGCACTGTACAGCGAGGGGCCTCCGGCAGCTTTAACGGACTTTAACCCACGAGCACGTGTCTGCACTGGTGTCTCACACATGCTGATTCACAAGCAGGAGAAAGTAAAAAAATTAAATTAATATACTTTTAGAAGTCAACAGGTCATTTAAACCAATTTAAGTCCTTTCATATAGTTGTTTTGCAAAGTGATAAAGACGTATACAGGAATGTGAGAGAGAAACACATCACGTATGTTGTGTGTACAGTGATATTGTAATATATAATTGTCATAAATATTTTAGCCAATTGTACATTATTACGTTGAATTAAATATATGTATTTATTTAATTTATAAATGTTTTTATTATAGTTATTATAATTCTAATAATATATTAATTTGTATAAAAATATAATAAAATTTAAATGAATAAATGTATATTATATATATTATATTATATATATTTATAATATTTTTTATATAAATATAATATAATTTTATAAACGTATTTATTAATTTAATAAATGTATAAATAAATATAAAAAACATTCAGCTGGGAAAGCAGCACTTTAATCATGTTCTCTTAATCTCTCAATTGTTCTATTCCAGTCACAAGAAACTGTAACGCCCTGTTGTGCTGTGTCTCCTGTGTTCTGTGTCTTCTCTATTTCTTTTCTGTGTCTCCTCTGCCTCCTTGATTGGTTAATTCCCTTCACCTGCCCTCAGCCACTCTTGTCTCGTTAGTGTCTCATGCCGTACACCTGTGTTTCCCCCCTATATATTGTGTCAGTCTTTCACTTGTCTCCTGCTGGATTGTTGTCTTTAGTTCCGTCTTCCTGCCTGTTTTAACCTCCGATTCCATGCCTGCCGACTTTTTCCTTTTTTTGGAACTTTTTCCCTCATTAAAGATATTTTTTTGTTATTCATATCGAGTCCGGTCCTGTTTCTCTGCACCTGAGCCTCACCCCGTGACAAACCCGTGACAGGAACCGTTAAAACATTTCTGTAAAGAAGTCGTACCTTTCAAGCGTGTTCTGCGGGGGGGGGTTTTCTCATCAGAATAAATAGTTTTTCAAATAAAGACTTTTGACTAAAAACTAGTAAAATTACATTATCTGTTTATTTTGTATTTCTTCTTCTCTAACTGAAGACTTTCCCGGATCAGACACACACACACCGTGGGGAATTCCTCCCAGCATGTCGTCTTCTAGGAGTAAAGGAAAAATGACATGTGTGCGATGACTCCACTCTGACTCTCTACCAGCTGTTTTGCTGCCTCGATGTTCATCAATCTGTTCTTAATCACGGAGCTCCAGTTAGTTTTTTCCACAGGATTCAAATGAACCGAACTCGCAGGCCGACGGATGCTGTATAAACACATCTCTGTTTATCTTTGGTCAGCCATGGATTGGACCCGTGGCGTTGGTCAGGGGGGGGGGGGGGGAATGAGTCAGCCACACAGGCTTTGACTGCTGACCGGACACCAGCGAAGCCCGGGGCCTCGTTTCATGAGAGCAAACAACGCACGCAGACACAAAGCCCGACGCCACATGCGTGAAAGGGAGAGAGGCCGTTAACATCGTCGGGGGGGGTGTATCACATCCGCCGGGACTCCCACGTTCGCAAGAATGCCCCGGCTCCTTGTTTGGACTGTGAGGAGGACTCGCTGCTCCATTTACTGGAGACGGTTAACATCCCTCCAACAAGAATGGAGAGAGGTCAAAGGTCAGCAGGGAGACTTAACCCCGACATTCTGCCTCTGCATTGCTGTGTCAAGAGACGGCTCAGTGGCAGGAAGAAAATCACAGCACCTAAACAACACACACACACACACACACCCTCTCTCTCTCTCTCTCTTAATCTCTCTCTCTTAATCTCTCTCTCTCTCTCTCAATCTCTCTCTCTCTCGCTCTCTCTCTCTTTCTCTATCTCTCTCTCTCTCAATCTCCCTCTCTCGCTCTCTCTCGTGCTCTCTGTCTCTCTCAATCTCTCTCTCTCTCAATATTTCTCTCTCAATCTCACTCACTCTCTCTCTCTCTCTCGCTCTCTCTCAATCTCCCTTTCTCTCACTCTCTCTTTCTCTCAACCTGTCTCTCTCTCAATCTCACTCACTCACTCACTCTCTCTCTCTCTCTCTCTGTCTCTCTCCGTCATGTCCCTGTTAATGTGTTTGGTCTAGTTTTATTAATGACTCAATCTAAAATCGTACAAACTGGATTAGCAGCTAACGTTCTTCTTCACAGGCTGAGCCAGAGGCCGTTGAGACACATGAACTACCTGTCTTATTATTACATGTCATGCCCAATGTCTCCATGGAGTGATACCAGCAGAACAAGAGTACGGCTCATTTAAGTGAGAAACACGAGGCTCGTACTCTTTAAAGTTGGTTTACGATCAGCATTTCTTACCTGAACACGCTGTGCTGAAACAATACGTAAAATGGATTCATTACTTTCAGGTGACTGAAGGTTTTTACTATCAATCGAGTAAATATTGAAGGATTTGATTTCCAACGAGCTAAGTATTCATTTCTTGCATATTGCTGGTGTTTAATTAGTATCCTCGACTTTCTCGGCTTCTGTTTCCGGTGATTCATTTCAGAGAATCGCTGCTATGCCTGGATGCTCGGTGGACTTCTGGAAATGTTTTGGTTTTTTGGGTCAGTATTATGAAAAAGCGGAACTTTATACAGATTCTGTATTTCATGGTTGCAAAAATAATAGAAAAAAATAACTAAATAAAATACATAAACATATATATATATATTTTTATATATATATTACTATGTACATAGATATATAGATATATCTATATATTAATATATATATTAATATTATTTATACATATATATATATATATTTATTTTTTATTTGTATATTTTATATATATATATATATATAAAATATACTAAATTAGATATATACATATATATATATTAGGGCTGTCAGCGTTAACGCGTTAATCTATGCGATTAATTTGGCCGCGTTAACGCACTAAAATATTTTAACGCAATTAACGCGTTTTTTTTTTTTTTTTTTTAAACCGCGGCAGTACGGTTTGACACTGTTTCCGTTTTTAAAACAATCATTTCTCCGCGAAAATAAGGAGCAGAAATCAGTTTAACTCGTGGATGAATCAGTCGGGTTTCCTCCTGCTCCTCCTTCCTCCCGTCTCCCCCTCTGATACACAGAGGAACGGAGGGGCGACGTGTCGGGTGACGCGGCGCGGAAAGACCGCGACACACGAAACCTTCAACGTGATTGGTCAATCCGTTTGTCTGTCAACATTTCGGGGGAAAAAAAACCAATGAACATTCAGTAAATCACAAAGGACCTCCCACCTCACAGGTTAGGCTCATTTAGCAGCCTGTCAGTCAGAGAACCAGAGGACACGGCGCGAGGACAATGAGGCTCATTTCAGAGCTGAGATTGTTCTGGAATGTTTGATGTATAACACGTGGGGGTGTGTCACATGCAAAAGACTTTAAACGGTGAATTTAATTTATTTTGTAAAATGTATAAAATGAGCCCAGCCTCCAGAGGGTTAACGTGACATATTTGAATGTCAGTCAGTTACCAAGGCCACTGATTCTGCTGCTGTTCAATGTTAAAGATGACAGGACCAATGGGGTCTCAATATACTTCTTTTTTTTTACTAATCTGATGTTTCACTGAAGAAACAATTTATCATCCACGATATTAAATACCTCGCTGGCACTTTATAGGTAGGAGCCTCTTTGAAAACACAGCTCTGTGTGAAGTTTTGTCTTTAAAAAGAAGGGAAACACTTTTAACCCTTGTGTTGCCTTTGGGTCATTTTGACCCGATTAAATATTTAACCCTCCCCCCGCCTTTGGGTCATTTTGACCCGATTCAATGTTTCACCCTCCTGTTACCTTTATATTTACTAACATATTTTACCCTTTGGGTTCAATTTGACGCCAGCAATTAAAACCTCCAGAAAATTATTAGAATTAATATTGTTTTCCAAGTTTAAGTGTGAGGCACTTTATGTTTGTTTGTTGACTACCGAAAGAACACCGACATTAAACATTGAATGGGGTCAAATTAACCTGAAGGCGGCAGGAGGGTGTAATATTGATTCGGGTCAAAATGACCCGAAGGCAACACAAGGGTTAAACGGTGAATTTAATTTTTTTTGTAAAATGTATAAAATGAGCCCAGCCTCCAGAGGGTTAACGTGACATATTTGAATGTCAGTCAGTTATCAAGGCCACTGGTTCTGCTGTGTTCAATGTTAAAGATGACAGGACCAATGGGGTCTCAATATACTTTTTTTTTTTACTAATCTGATGTTTCACTGAAGAAACAATTTATCATCCACGATATTAAATACCTCGCTGGCACTGTATATGTAGGAGCCTCTTTGAAAACACAGCTCTGTGTGAAGTTTTGTCTTTAAAAAGAATGAACTTTTAACTTTTAACTTTTAATTGCGATTAATCGCGATTAATTAATCGCAATTTCAAAATGTGCGATTAATTAGTAAAAAATTTTTCATCGATTGACAGCCCTAATATATATACATATAAATATATGTATATATATTAGTGCTGTGAAAAATAACGCGTTAACTCAGTTAATTCAATTACAGGTTTAACTAGTTTTTGTTTTTTTACGCATTTAACGCATGCGCAGAATGAGCTTCCAATCCGTCTGTTGTTGGTCGTCGGGACGAAAAAAAAGTCACTTGCAAAATGAGCTTCCAATCCACCACTTCAATCTGAACTCTGTCCGCTCTCATGCAGACGGTCTGTTCATCGGTAATGATCCTTCCGCAGGTTCACCTCCGGAAACCTTGTTACGACTTTTACTTCCTGTAGATCAGGGTCTCAACACGTCGATCGCGACCTGCCAGTCGATCGCGGCGTAGTGTCGGTAGATCGCATGACATTAAAGAGATTGGCCCGCCCCCTGACATGTTCTCTATAGCACGTCTTTGTTCTTTTATTAAACTAAACGTCTGTTGTTGATCGTATCTCCACAGCAGCATGTCATTTCTGTCTCTTCGCGTTGCGTTAACACTTATCGATCTCCGTCTGGCGCGCCACAGAGCTCCGTGCGCGCGCATCGGGACCGAGCAAAAAAAAAGTCACTTGTCAATCTGGTTTCAGCTTTGCAGCGGTGTCCCCGCCGTCCCTTTCATCACGGCCCAGTTCATGAAGAAAACCCACACAGTCAGGTTGCCTCAGCAGCTGCTAGAGGAAGACTAGAGGCCTTTAGATTGCATCATGGTGGAGTTAATGGTTGACAAACAAGAGAAAAATGTTCTGTTTAACCCTCCTGTTACCTTTACATTTACTAACATATTTTACCCTCGGGGTCAATTTGACCCCAGCAATTAAAACCTCCAGAAAATTATTAGAATTAATATCGCTTCCCAAGTTTAAGTGTGAGGTACTTTATGTTTGTTTGTTGACTACCTAAATAGCCCTTTAAATAAATAAAAAAGTTGATATTTCTTCTATGTTTGACACAGTGAAAAACAGCCTGGGGTCAAATTGACCCCAAAGAACACCGACATTAAACATTGAATGGGGTCAAATTGACCCGAAAGGTAACAGGAGGGTTAAACATTCTGTTTAGGATGAAGATGTATTAATGTTCCATATGGAAGAAAACTGCTAAATAACTGCTGAGTTGCAGCACCATTGTATAGAAGAATGTATAAATGTATATATCCGTCTTTTGTCATAAATCTCTATGTTCTCACAAAATATACCGAGAATATCGGTAATATGTGATTAATCATGATTAATCCACAAAAACCTGTGATTAACCCGATTAAAATTGTTAATCGTTTCACAGCCCTAGTATATATATTTATATATATGTATTTATTTATATGCGTGTATTTTCAACAAACAGCCATGGCTGTTGGGAAACTTGTGGGTTTCATTTTTTTTCCAATTTAACTTTGCACATACAACACCCTGTGGTTATTTCTTCATACTTTAACATTTTGTACGTGTTGAAACCGGAACAATTATTTTCTATTAACTATCTACAGTGTTTGTTTTTGTTTAATTACATTCTGCACATAAAAGACACACCTTAATAACTGACATTTTACTGGTTGGCTGTTTTTCACGGGGAGAGGCCGTGAAGTGAACGGTTCCCCAGTCAAATACAGCACCAGCCAACCAGAAATACCTGATGTGGATTCAACAATACAATCAGATCAAGGAGGTCATCGTATGATACAATATTTACAACTTTGTAACTTACGAGTGACACATTTCATATCCAATATTTATTTTACTTCTGGAGAACATGTCTGCTGTGACCCGAAAAGCATCAGAGGGGAACGTTCTCACAGTCGTATGCTTTTGTTTCTGTTCAATTAGGTTTATTTGATATAGCCCAAAATCACAAATGTGCCTCAGAGGGCTTTACAATCTGTACACATACGACATCCCTGACCTTTGACCTCACATCGGCTCAGGAAAAACTCCCAAGAAATAGAAGAAGAAACGGGGTAAAAAGTGAAGAAACAATCAGGGGAGCAACAGAGGAGGATCCCTCTCCAGGATGGACGGAAGAATAGATGTCATGTGACCAGAATGAAGCGTTACAGAGTCACATAAACACATTCAATGAATATGACAACAAAATTATAAATAATGAGGAGTTAGTAGACCTCCACTATCCATGAAACAGAAGGAGGTAGAGAGGAGGAGTGGGCGGGGCATCATCAGGGCCATGGAAGGAGACATCAGACACAGCTAGGTCCAATGGACCCTCTGAGACGTGAAGTCACAAAGACTCCGTGGAGAAGAGTAAATAATGTGTGATGGAGAGATGTAAATCCATCCATAAGGAGAGATAGAAGAGGAGAGAGGAGCTCAGTGTATCCTAAACGTCCCCCAGCAGCCTATCAGCCTCTAGCAGCATCTCTAGGGGCGGGACCAGGTGAACCTGATTCAGCCCGAACTATAAGTCTATCAAAGAGGAAAGTCTTAAGTCTACTTTTAAATGAGGGGATTATGTCTGAAAGTGGAAGCTGGTTCCATAATCTATCATAGTTTAGTTTTCTCTTAGTTTATGGTCGATAGCTTCAAGCCCATCTTATGATAATCGGTCATAATTTCTCTTTCACGTAAACTGTCTGCCTCACTTTTTCCTGTTCTTCCTGATTGAACCAATTTTGGAATGAACCAATACGCCTTTTTGGTCGCTCACCACTCCACTGATATTAGTATTGAAGGAGATCGCCATGTGTCTCCTTGAATACACACAAAGCTACTTGTTCTCACCCGAGAGCATTCAAACTTCATGTATATAAATAATGATGTCATTACCTTCGCATTGAAAATGCGGAAGGTTATGTTTTGATCGCCGTGTATTTATTTATTTATTTGTATGCGTGTTACTCGCATAACTCAAAAAGTATTAAACCGAATCGCATGAAATTTGGTGGGATGATTGGTTATTATCAGGGGACCATTTGAGTCGATTTTGGGATAAATTGGGTCAAAGGTCAAGGTCAAGAAACGGTCAACATCTTCTTTTTACCATAGCGGTCAATTTTTATCCAATTGGCATGCAACTAATGCCAACATGTTCATAATTCAATGCCCAATCTTTTGATATGCGAAGGTATCCGAGTGCCCATTCTAGTTTCTTGCGGAAAAGTCCTCGAGCATGTCAGGTATACCGGCTCAGTATTTGATGATATTGGTGTGATAGTTTACTTACAGACAACAGTGGGATCATTCGAGGCTGAAAAAGAAAACGTGGACGTTTTTTTCCCCACGAGACATATGAATCACATATTGTGTTTAATTGCTAAGGAAACTTTATTTTGTGAGTCACCTTTGAAAGACTCCCAGATAACATTATTAAATGCCCCCCCCCCCCCAGTCATTTCTTACAACTCCGGCGAGCCAAGAGTTTGATTCATTAAACACAGAGGAGATCTGCCCTACATGGATTCTGAACAGATGTGTTCCGAGTCACGTGATTCCTCAGGAACCCGATAAATGAATCAACGCCGTTTGATGAGGGAGAGTTGCAAGATAGATATTCTTGGCCGAAGTATCACATGTTGAATTTAGGATTTTCATGATTGTGATTTATTCTTATTTCCATTTTAGGGGGCTCTAAAACAACCCGGATGCAGTCATATTTGTAAAGGACACAAAGGGTAGCCAGATGTGTGCACACACACACATATACTTCTTCTGTTATACAATAACCGCAAATCCGCACACAATAGACGGTCAGAAAAAGTTTGCATTTGAATTCTGTCTGAATAAAAGCGTGAGGCGGCTCCACCTCGGCTCTTAGATCCCAGCTCTGACCTCCCCTCACGTGGAAAGATAAATGATATGTTCCTCCGCTCCGTGTTGGGAGTGGGATCGTCTTTCATGTCTCGCTGCTGGGACTGTGCCAGGAAGGAGTCTCACCGTGGGGGTTTTAATGCGCCGAGCCATGAGCCCAAACATGTTTATTTATTTTAACAATTCAAAAGAACCTTTTTTTCCCCTCCCCTTCCCCCGCTTGTGTATCTCCCTCTCTTTCTCTCTCTCTCTCTCTGTCATTAACTTTACATGAATTCCCCTGGAATTCTTTCATAGTGTGTTTGTGTGTATGTGTGTGTGATGTCTTTTTCTTGGAGAACAAGGGGTTAAAGGAAACGTGTTTTTTTGTTTCCCTTTGAACTGATCCCACGCTATCGTGTTGACACGGGAACATCTGGATGCTACGCAGTGATTAATTGATGTCGAAGATTCAGACGGCATTCATATCTTTGTGTTCTTGAGATTAAAATTAAAATAAAAACAAAAAATGACAGATTTTAATTCTTTACTTGAGGAAAAGTAGCAATGTGCTTACTGTAAGTAAAAGCCTGTTAGTGTTATTAGCCGATTGTAATGTAACTGTAATGCAGACACATATGTGTTCTACTACTATATATTACATACATGGGATTATATTTTATAAACTTTATAACATTTTTTTAAAAATTGTTCTTTATCTTTCATTTTACAATGTTTTTCTTCTTCAAACTGGTTATCATCCTCCAATAATCTGTGTTTCCCTCGTTAGCCTTCAGGCAGTCAACTGTCGTCCTGATTTTTGCAGTAAAAGTTTAAGTATAATAAATAATAAACACGGCACAATATAATGCTGGATGAGCATCAAAGATAGAATGTGTGTGATACTGTACGTAGAGATAGATCTTAAACAGTGGATTATATTTTATAAACTCATCACAAATTACATATAACATCTTAATCTTGAACATTATTAATATTACTGTTCCTGATACCTCTATCTTAATGTAATGCACACTCAGCGGTTTTGACCCGTGCTATATATCGTATATGAATCTCTCCTCGCCTCTCCAGCCTCGCCTCCCTCATATAACTGAACTCTCCACGCGAGCCTGCGCTCCAAAAGGGGGTTTATCGTGGCCCCCAGAGCCCTAAATGTGAAAGGGGATATCTCCTCCTCCTCCTCCTCCTCTTCCTCCTCTTCCTCCTCCTGCTGCTGCTGCAGGCGGCCGACAGCGAGGAGCTCCGAGGGCAACTGGCAGCCCAGTGGAGGCCGAGCGGGGAGAGGGAGGACGAGAAGATATGTAAATATCATCAGAGGACTGGAAAGCAGCTTGATTTCAGCTCCCGCAGACCTCAAGTAAATACTGTGCACACACACACACACACACACACACACACCAACACATTCTGATTAACTTTCTGAACATGTTCTTCAAGCGAACCATGATGGAGGAAAATATTGCGCATTTTTCGGGGGATCAACCCACGATGCAAATATTTTCTTACGTTTTTCAATCTCCTGCTATGAGAGTTTGGGAAAATGCTTTTAATCCACTTCATTTATTCAAAGTACAACAAACCTGATGAGATGCAGAGTAGTCGTGGCTTTTTTCATCAGAATAGTCTGTTTTGTTGAATATAGCTCTGTTTGGGTGGTTCACACACACACACACACACACACACACACACGCACACGCACGCACTTGACTGCAATTCAGTATTAAGACCTTGGATGTACTCAAAGTCGAGTAGCTCTCAAATAAGCACAATTTTCCCTCATCAGGGGGAAATACGTCACATTTCTTACAGCAGATATCAAAGTGTGTGTGTGTGTGTGTGAGGATGTGTGTGTGTGTGTGTGTGTAAGGATTTTTCTTTTTTCAACACGTCACCCTGTGATATGACCTAGAATATGATTGATTTCATAATACATCCTCTTGATGCTGTTTTCCAGTTGTGTACATGATATATTCTTTAAATATGACATCATCGGATCATATTCTGATTAATTTGGGATTTTAACAAAAAGCCTATATTCTGTTTTACAGTAATCGAGCCAGGAGCCTCGTTAAAAATATCTAAATGTTCATATTTAAAAAAACGTTTAAAAAATGCATGTAACTATTTATCCGCACTTAAATCCACATGGAAGCTTCTTTTCTTTAAATCTTATAAAACATTTAATATTTTAGAGATAAAAGTGTGATAAAGAAAGAAAATCAAGTTTAAAATTCTATTATATTTAAAATTCTATTCTATTATCGCCTAATGATACACATCGTACACTATTTATCTACACTTAAATACACCCTTAAATACACATGTAAGCTTCTTTTCTTTTCCGCTTATAAAACTAGAGATATGTTATATAGAGATAAAACCGGGATAAAGAAGGAAAATCAAGTTTAAAAGGGAAAGAAATATGATATTTAAAATCTATAATCGCCAAATGATACACATCGTACACTCTTTATCTACACTTAAATACACCCTCAACTACACATGGAAGCTTCTTTTCTTTTCTGCTTATAAAACTAGAGATATATTATAGAGAGATAAAACTAGGATAAAGAAGGAAAATCAAGTTTAAAAGGGGAAGAAATATGACGTTTATAATGTATTCTATCATCGCCTAACGATATACATGGTACACTCTTTATCTACACTTAAATACACATGGAGCTTCTTTTCTTTTCTGCTTATAAAACTAGAGATATATTATATGGAGATAAAATTGGGATAAAGAAGGAAAATCATGTTTAAAAGGGAAAGAAATATGATATTTCAAATCTATTATCGCCGAATGATACACATCGTACAATCTTTATCTACAGTTACTGTAAATACACCCTTAGCTACACATGGAAGCTTCTTTTCCTTTAATCTCATAAAACTAGAGATATATTATATCGAGATAAAATCGGGATAAAGAAGGAAAATCAAGTTTAAAAGTGAAAGAAATATGACATTCATAATATATTCTGTTATCGCCTAACGATACACATCGTACCCTCTTTATCTACACTTAAATACACCCTTAAATACACATGGAAGCTTCTTTTCTTTTAATCTTATAAAACTATATATATTATATCGAGATAAAATCGGGATAAAGAAGGAAAATCAAGTTTAAAAGGGAAAGAAATATGACATTCATAATATATTCTGTTATCGCCTAACGATACACATCGTACCCTCTTTATCTACACTTAAATACACCCTTAAATACACATGGAAGCTTCTTTTCTTTTAATCTTATAAAACTATATATATTATATCGAGATAAAATCGATAAAGAAGGAAAATCAAGTTTAAAAGGGAAAGAAATATGACATTCATAATATATTCTGTTATCGCCTAATGATACACATCATACCCTCTTTATCTACACTTAAATACACCCTTAAATACACATGGAAGCTTCTTTTCTTTTAATCTTATAAAACTATATATATTATATCGAGATAAAATCGGGATAAAGAAGGAAAATCAAGTTTAAAAGGGAAAGAAATATGACATTCATAATATATTCTGTTATCGCCTAATGATACACATCAGACCCTCTTTATCTACACTTAAATAGAACCTTAGCTACACATGGAAGCTTCTTTTCTTTAATCTTATAAAACTATATATATTATATCGAGATAAAAAAGGAAAATCAAGTTTAAAAGGGAAAGAAATATATTCATAATATATTCTATTTTCGCCTAACGATACACATGGTACCCTCTTTATCTACACTTAAATACACCCTTAACTACACATGGAAGCTTCTTTTCTTTTCATCTTATAAAACACTTAATATTCTAGAGATAAAACCGGAATAAGAAGGGAAAATCGAAGTTTGAAAGTGAAAGAAATATGACATTTCAAATCGATTATCGCCTAATGATACACATCGTACTAATATAATATCGAGAGTGATTTCCCCTTTGGCTTTCCTTCTTAACAAAAGGAAGCTGACACATCTCCTCTGGACGTTTAAAACTCGTCCAGCGACGTGCTTCTCATTGTGTCCGTAATTACTGTGCAGCGGGTTAATCATAAACATGCGTGCGAGGCTCCACCTGCGTGTGTCACTGCATGCAGACGGCCTCACGCCGGCCTTTGGACCCCCTCCGTGTGGGAGGAGACAGGAAGTCAACGGTGGAGCAACAAGCAACAAGAACACACATGACTTTTTAATTAAGCACCCAAAAAAATTGTTGCACGGTGCAACACAATTTTGCACGTTCCCTTTTTTTTTTGCCTGTGAAAGGAGTTTTTCCTGATCCGATGTGAGGTCAAAGGTCAGGGATGTCGTGTGTGTGTACAGGTTGTAAAGCCCTCTGAGGCACGTTCATAATTTGTGATTTTGGGCGACACAAAATAAACTGAATTGAACTGAATTTCCCCGTCGACTGTTCTTTGGTCGTCTGCTTTTGAAGAGCTCTAACTAAGATGTAGCCTGAGACTAAACTCCGTCACAATGGGGTGTGTTTGCCTGACCTCCACTCCTCCGCTCCTCCGCTCCTCCACTCCTCCACTCCTCCTCCAGTCTATCAGGGTCCGGGGGGCCCCAGCTGACAATGTTTGCTCTGCTTTTACAGCCTCTCTGTTTGCTTTCCCCCTTCACTGGAGCATCCACCATCAAGTCCTGCCACATTCGGGTGTGTGTGTGTGTGTGTGTGGGTGGGGGGGGGGTCACCGGGCCCACCCAGAATGCATTGCGGCAACCTGACAGAGATAACACAGTTGATGACACAAACACAGCGATCATCTCTCATTACCTTCGCATGCGGAAGGTTATGTTTTGATCGCCGTGTATTTATTTATTTATTTATTTGTATGCGTGTTACTCGCATAACACAAAAAGTATTAAATCGAATCGCATGAAATTTGGTGGGATGATTGGTTATTATCCGGGGACCATTTGATTATATTTTGGGATCAATCGGGTTAAAGGTCAAGGTCATGGAAAGGTCAACATCTTCTTTTTACCATAGCATGGTCCATTTTTATCCAATTGGCATGCAACTAATGCCAACATGTTCATAATGTAATGCCGAATCTTGTGATATGCGAAGGTATGCGCTCTACCGAGTGCCCATTCTAGTTTGATGTAGATCTCCCCTCGTGAGTAGGCAGCTGCTCTCTGCGCGACACGCGTGGCGTGAAGGAGTTCACGTGAGGATATCATCAAATATAATAATACGTCAGGAGAATAAAGGAGGGACTGTATTATTGTTGTTTAGCTGGAAACTACAAATCAACCATATTTTAAAAAAAATGTCTTAGGGAAGATTAGAAGATTATATTTGAAAAAACAACGAAAAAACAACAAGAACATGAGTTTAAAAAGAAAGAAAATAGTTCTTTATCTTTAATTGTACACATTTTCTTCTTCTTCTTATAACTGGTTATTAGCTTCTGGAGGTACAGACAACCATAATATGTGTTTCCCTCATTAGCCTTTAGGCAGTTTAAACTGTAGTCTTTTTCCAGTAAAAGTTTAAATATTATAAATAATAAATAATGCTGGATGTGCATCATAGATATGTTGGAATAGTTTCAAAAAGTTCCTTCATAAAATGAAATCAATTGCTTGAAAGTATTCGTCTTGACATCAACAGGGTGATTAACTTCAGAGAAACTCTACCATATACTTAATGTTTGTTTTGGATGTTTGTTTTATGACGACCGTGCAGCAGGTTATAGTTATAGTCTTTTTGTATTCATCCCCACGAGTTATGATTTCACAAATCCTCACAACACCTTTTGTTGTATTCTGGGGGGTATTATTAGTTCAGCGTGCAGCAGGATCACATGAGGCCTTTAGGGGGATGGGCAGAGTGTTCAGAGGGTGGTGGTGTGGCTTTAAGAGTTTTTTTTACTACCACCGCTGCTGCTCACTCTCTTTCTCTCACTCTCTCTCTCTCTCACTCTCTCACTCTGCAGAAAAGTTTGGAGCTGGACGGAGAGGAAGTGACGGGGCCGGCAGAGAGAGAGAGAGAAAAGGGGGAGCAAATATCAACACGAAGCGGAATCGGGAGCAACGTGCGACCCATCGGACTGTTGGCTGTAGTGGGAGGGGGGAGGAGAGGGAGGGGGTGCGCGCGCATGCTCTTAACAAACGCCGGAGCGAGAGACTTTTCTTTTTTCTTTTTTTTGCTTCCAGTGCACGAGCGCAGGTTGAAAGTGAGAGAGCGGAGATTTTTTTTTCAGTGTGATTTCCATGGCCGTGCAAAGTGCCGGTACACCGGGGACCGTCTGGAAGCGCGACCCGTGAACGAGAACCCCCCCACCCCCCACCCCACACTCTAAATATGAAGGAGAAGACATGAACGCGGACCTTTTGGGATCTTCACCTCGATTTTTCTTTTCGTTCCTCCCTCTCTTCGTCGGGCTACATTTCGCGTCTTCGGGGATGTTTGCGAGTTGCGTCTCTGCGGCGTCTTCAGCTCGGATACTGACCCGCCTCTGCGCCCTGGTGCTGGTGGTCGCGCTGGGACTGGGTTCGGAGCTGCGGGTCCGGGTCCGGCTCGCGGACGGACTGGTGACCGAGGAGGTGCTGGAGGCGGACAACGAGAGGGACTCCATATCGCTCGAATTCAAGCAGGGAGACGGGACGCTCGTGACGTTCGTGGCGGACTTCAAACAGGTGAGGGGGGGGGGGGGACCTTTTGATCTTTTGATCTCATACCGACACTACGATACATGAGATGTGGTGCTGTTAGAAACTATGTAGAAAGTATGAGAGTATGACTCCAGCTCACGATATCTGGGGGTCCATCAGAGCCCCCCCCCCCCCCCCCCGAGTACTGGGTGGTACATTCCCTGAAGGTAATGGCACATTTAAAACTGTATAGCCATTACTATTCTAATGTTATAAGCCATCTGTTGCTTATCTTTTGAAAATGGAACACAATGGAAACCTATTGGAGCCGATATACCTTTGGGACCCCCTGGAGCTCCATCATCGACTGATATTTTATACCATTTTTTTTTCTCCTTCTTCTTTTAAACTCTCTTTTTCTTTAGTTTCCAACAACATAACATGATGTATCTTCATAGAGTCAATTTCTTTGTCAATTTTTGATCCGTTGTTTGTCTTGGTACACGTGATATTCAGGCACACAGAAAGAACAACAAACATCAAATGGTGCTTATTCCAAGAAAAAAGAAGAGGGTGGAAATGAGGATAAGAATGAACAGATTGCATACACATAATACTACTAAGAAAATGATTAATTTAAAAGGGCTGAAGAACTAATAATTATCCATTTGAACCACTGATTTCATTGTAAATCCTCCAACAGTATTGCAGCTTCAGAATGTGAAGAGGGAGGAGTGTGGGGGGGGGGAGGGTCACATGACTAAAATAAAAGTCATGTCCCTAGAGGTGAGGTCTATACAGTGTGGCAGAGGAGTAGGCTACATAAAAAAAGTCACTTGATGCCTCGTCATCTAAAAATCTGAAGTTGTTCAATGAAAAAATCCCAAAAGTGGCAGACATTGAACCTCACACACACACGCACACACACACACACACACACACACACACACACACACACACACACACACTTAAGTGGAACTTTAAGCAGTAGTTCCATTCATCCATTTTTTCCATCTTGGCTTGAGTTTCACAGAGGTCAAGACAGCTGCTTGGCCTCTTAAACCCCTGCTGCTGACGGGCTCCAGCCCAGAGGTGATCATCTGCGGCCATATTTAGGATTCTTCTAAAAGTAGATAAGCAGATGAAGTGTCCCTCCCATGTCCCTTTTTTGTTGTTGAAAAGATGAAACGGTTTTGTTTGTTTTTATTTGTTTTTATTTTGCATTTTCAACAAAACACAACAATCCTTGACATTTTAAATAAATAAACACAACATAATAAACATCATACAGTCAAAACGGTAGTATCCGTGTCCATAGTCCCGCCCACAGCGAGTAAAAATGCTAAACTTCACATACATGAACATCGACATCAACAAATGCCCCCCCCACACACACACACACACACAACCGTCCATATCCACATACACACCCGCATAGCATTCCCACATGTATATACTTTTACAAATACCCTCCACAAGGAGTATTCAATGAGGAGGGAGGGAAGGACTGAGTAGTTAAATTGACTACAATTAAATGATAAAAGCAGTACATATAAAATCAAATAATGTAAAATAAAAGACATTAAAATGAAAAAAACCACATACAAAAACACTGACATTCATATCAGACCCGGATTATTAAAAAAACCTGTTTCACTTTTGACTGACTACACGGTTACACCTACAGTCCTGGAAGGAAAACTACAACTGGCATGGAGTGAGTGTGTGGGGGGGGGGGGGGGGGGGCTGTGTCTGTGCTAGTTGCTGTCACACAGGAGCTGACTGCAGGCTGGCGAGATGCGGAGGGCGGGGGGGAGATTTACCCGGATTAAGTGGGCATGTCTGACCCGTTTTGATCTGCACGTCTGGCTCACGAACCAAAACAGCTAATTTGGAGTTGAAAGAGAGGCGTCGCCCCCGAACATCGGCGACGCGCCGACACATGAAGGGACGTCCGCTGATCCGTGAGCGGCGCCGCGTCCCTCCGCGTATCCACGCACATATGGTTTTGTTTATTTAAATAAAGGCAGCGGAACCTCCCACGATACCCCCCCCCCCCTCCCCTTTCTGCTGCCTGTTGTAAATTAGCCTCCTTGCCCCCCCCCCCCATGTGTCTCTGTCTCCCCCTGCCCCCTCTGCCTCTCGCTCACTTCTTCCTGCTGCTACTTTCCCCTGCATGTGGTTTTCATTCGGCTCTTTGTGCAGTATCTCTCCCCAAGATTTATGGAAAGTTGGAAGCGCTGTCACTTCCAGCTGCCATGAAATGTACAGTCCAGATCATCCCCCCCCCCCCCACGCATGAGTGTTTTAACAGGGATGGGAAACACCGGAGATTCCTAATGGACTATACAGACAATGGCAGATGGGTACATTGCAGGTTTCAAGTATTATTCCAGTTGCTCATTATTTTTACCATCCAATTAATCCAGGGTCGCGCTGCACGGTTTGATCTTTGCTCTCACCGGGAGCATCAAAAGGCCTCCTGTAAATAATCATGGTGAATACGTGGCAATGGATGTGATCGTAAATGCCGCAGTCGCTGGTCGGAGAAGTCTGCTGGATGCGAGACGGGAAGTTTAGTCCACTTCATCCAAGTAATGAGTCAATCAGTGCGTTTACATGATGGTATAATTCGAATCTTGCTTTAGTCGGACTCTGCTATCTTTTGGGGGATCTGCTGTTATCCCAATATACATGGCAGTGAGTAATTCGAATCATTGGCCTTTGAAAGCATGTCATATCCGATACGATAGGCGGCGCTGTTTTCATTACAACTCGTGGTGATACAGCCATTTCCGCTTGACCTCTTCACCACCACCAACAACAACCAACAACAACAACATCAACATTTCGAGAAAGATGGCGAACAGAGAGCAAGGCGAAGCTACATCCCGATACTGTTCTTGCATGATGTTAATAGTGACATTATCGTCTCTTTCGACTCTTTCGACTTCCGGGTCACGACATGGGAGGGAGGAGGGAGGGAGGGAGGGGAGGAGGGCGGCGAGATCTCAAGCATGCGCAAAGACGCAAAGTCCAGTTCCTAATCCAATTCACCGTTACATGCCGCGATAGTCGAATTATCAACCGGATCGGATCGAGTTATCCAGGGGTGTTAATCGGATCGTAGTCGGACCGCACATAGTCCAACAAAGGTGTTTACATGAAACGGATAATTCGATTTCAGTCCGACTCAGCCAGTTATTCGAATGCATGTAAACACGGTCACTGTGAGAATCAGCCGCGCTGTGATTTCAGGAGGGTTACGTTGGCTCTGCAGACGGTATGGAGAAGATGATGTGGTTTAGCTCTCTTGTGACACCTGTGTCATGCTGAGTACATCTCTTTTATGTAGGGTGGTGTAATGATCTATGGGCTCTGCTGCTTTTAATTGTTCTTTCTTTCTTTGCCCTGCAACTCAGGCTGAGCTCCGATGCGGTTCCAACCAATTACAATAAGGAAGTATCTTGTTTTACCATTTGTACATTTCAATTCAAACCACTGAAGAACTGAGATATATATATATATATATATATATATATATATATATACATACACGGGAAGTATTCAGACCCCTTTACATTGTTCACTCTTTCATTACAGCCATTTTCTAAAATCAAAAAAGTTAAATTTTATTTCTCATTAATATTCAATCAGCACCCCATCTTGACAGAAAAAAAACAGAAATGTAGAAATGTTTGCAAATTTATTAAAAAAGAAAAACTGAAATATCACATGGTCATAAATATTCATATATATATATATATATATATATATATATATATACAATAAATCTAACTTTTATTTTAGACTCACGGTCCAGATAGTACAAAACATTAAATAGAATAAAATGCATTAAAAAAACAAACTACGAATGCTTTATAAATAGACGGCTGTCCCAATGTCTCCCCGGCTGGGACTCGTAGCGCGTAGAACTAAACTTTATGTTTAATGAAACCATGATGATTTCATTTTCGGAGTCATCGCGGTCGAGAGTTGGTCATCTGTAATTGTGACGGGTAGCTTTAACTTTCTCTTGTTTTTAGGGACTATCTGGTATCACAGTGAAGTGTTTACATCCGGCTCTACTCTTAAAAAGAGTAGAATTGTGTGCACTTCACTCGTATCCTGACGACGTGCTCAAAGTCACCGTGCAATTTGCTGTCGTAGCCTAAAATAGACGATTCCTTTTCAGTCATCTTGCAGATTTCAGTTTCATATATTTTCCTTCAACCATCGCTGCAGCGATGCATGATCTCATGCCGTCTTTGAAAGACCTTGAGCTGAACCTAAACCGTGTCTTTGAGTTAAATCCAAGGGAAATGTAGCACATATTTGGGTCTTTCCAGATGTAGGAATTTGTCAGGGGGGGATAATCAGTTTTGTAGTCCGCGTGTCTCGCTTTCATGTCTAACTAGCGGGTTTGATCAATGCAGGAATGCGAGTGACTCCACAGGCCTCTCGGCTGGGTTAACACTTAGAAGATGATAGAAGAAGAAGCTGAAGATAGAAGGAAGCAGGAAGAAGAAGAAGAATGAAAAAGGACATGAATGGAAAAGAAGAACAACTAGAAGAAGAATGAAGGAAGAAGAAGAAGAGTGTGAGAAGAAGAGTGTAAGAAGAAAGAAGAAGAAGAAGAAGAAGGAGGAGGAGGGCAGAAGAAGAAGAAGAAGAAGAAGAAAGTTTCATTTCGGGGGGGGGGGGGGGGGGGTGCACAGCCATGTGCATCTGTAGTTGCATGCACCGCAGCTCTAGAATATAACATCTGTGACTAACTGTTACAACATTTTTTTATTTTATTTTATGTTTTTGATTTATTTAGAGATTGAGGAAACGTGGTGTCACACTGATGTAGAAAAAATGTGAAACGGCTGCTTTTTTTCTTTTTTTTTCTTTGGAAAGCTGCTGTTTGTGTTTTTAAACCGTCTGCTGTGTCCTCAGGGAAAAGGCCCAAATAGTCCCAAAGTATTTAAACATTGCCCATTAGGAGACGCATAAGCCACTTAAAGCCAGTAGCTTTATAACTGAAGCCTGACTTCTTCTTCTTCTTCTTTCTAAAGCGTCACTTTCCACAACACAACAGCAAAGTAATCCACTTCTCTGCGCTGGAAAAGTTTTTAAACGCATCCACATCGGTGTTCACAGGAACGCGAGAGCGACCCGTTGCCATGCCGACGGGTCGCGGCAGATGTCGGAGGCCACTGTCTCGCCGTCGCGTTAAACGGGTCTGGATTCGGCAAACGACGGCGCCGCGGTGGGAATGAGCCTGCTAGATGTTTTTATTATTACTATTGATTTCCAGTTAATTTCACCCTTTGAAAAAAGGATTGCGTTTGATCCGGGCCCTTCTTCACCCTCGGGGGGCCAATTCACTCTGCTGCATACTGCGGTTGTCTTCAAAGCACAGGCGCTCTGCGGACACGCCCAGCTGGCTGTGAGCATTCATTTGAGATTCTTCACACACCCTTTCGAGCGCTGCGTAAAACACAGGATTAAAAGAGTCGGGGGGGGGGGGGGGGGGCAAGTTGTTTGGCCCTTTTCTCTGTGCCCCGATCTACAGTAGAGTACCCATGATGCATTTGGTCCGTTCTTTCACATGGTCAACTTGTTCTGATGGCTTTGTGCCACGGGTCTTTTATTTATTTATTTGCCATCAGTCAAACTGTCCCGTGTGGGAGGCGCCCTGGCCGTCCACTTCGCTCTTTCTTGTTATTGGGAAATCCCGATGTTTGCCAAATGAAGCAACCGGCGGTTGTTGTTTTGCTCCCACGTCAAGTCGCTTCTCTTTTCTTTTCTTCTTTTTTTCTGGGCTGCCGCACCTTGCCTCTCTCCCTCTCCCTCGCACCCCGAGACGCCGTCCCACTTTGTCACTTGCACAAACTTGCAAACGTCTCTTTTCACAGGCGGATGTCACCTGATCCGGGGAACTGTTGTTCGCTTCAGACGACGCATCGTAGGGGCGCACGAGCTCTCCTCTCGAGGGTGAAAGGTCACGGTGATGTTTAGGGAATAGCTGCTCAGATTTTCTAGCTTCTCACGTCCCTAACTCTCCTCGGCTCCTCTCCGTGTGGGAGGAACTCCACAAACGAGTTACTGCCTCGCTACTTTCTGTGAATCAAAGGCACGGCGGCGCTCTTGAACGTGACTTCGCTTTTCGTGACACGTGCCTTGGAATTTTGAGGACATGAAGATCCTGTTGGGTTTCTCTTTAGGCAGGGAGGATCACACGCAGAGATCACATTGGTCCTCCCGTTGCAATGTGTGCAGGCAGCTGGACCCTTCTTTTTCAAAGATGAACCCACCGTGCACTTCCATCTTTCTACCCGGCAACCCTTTGTTCCCTCCAGGGAAAAAAGAAATGCTTCTTCCATACGCCTTCATGTGGCCCTTGAAGGCCACATGAAGGCGTCCCCTGTGGAAGTTTGACATCTACGATCCAACTTTTTCTATTTCAATTATTTCCAGGAAAGCGTGGGGGGGGGGGGGGTAATGGCCTGCAGGGTGCTATGGCAACCGCCTCCTGGTGGACAGAAAGACAGTCGTTGTGGCCTGTAGATTGTAATCTTGTTTAGATCGCAGCCAACAACAGGCGGGGTTTACTCCACCAAAGCTCCGGCTCGATCCTCGCGTGTCCCTTTTTGTCAAATTCACGGCGGCGTCCGATTGGCTCAACCCGCTACGTCTCAAACTCGATGTTGGACTTCCCCGTGCAGCCTGCTGTGACGGTTCAGTCGGCGCGGCTGCTTTTTAAGTTCTATGGGTCCATACCTGGCGACGGTGGGACATCCTCCGTTCTTTTGTCAAATAAACCGCTCTGGTGTTACTCCTTCCGGTCCGAAAGCCCAGCGAGCATCGTCAAAGGCTTCTGAGAGAAACCGCTCGGGGGAGGAGAAGAAAGGACGCGCAGTTTTATTGCTTTTGAAGAAGCCTTTCCAAGTCACATTTTTCAAAAGGATCCGTAAAAAACGTCAACAGGAACGATGGCAACTTAAATACAAGGTTGATTACCATTTGTGCATGGTCAGGGGTCCTAAAAGTAAACAACAACATCTCTCTCTAAATCTCTCTTGCTCTCTCTCGTTCTCTCTCTTTCTCTCAATCTTTCTCTCGCTCTCTATCTCTCAATCTCTCTCTCTCTCGTGCTCTCAATCTTTCTCTCTCTCTCGTTCTCTCGCTCTCAATCTCTCTCGCTCTCCCTCTCAATCTCGCTCTCGCTCTCAATCTCTCTCTCTCTCTCTCAATCTCTCTCTCTCGCTCTCAATCTCTCTCTCGTGCTCTCTGTCTCTTAATCTCTCTCTCAATCTCTCTCTCTCTCTCTCGCTCTCAATCTCTCTCTCTCTCTCTCAATCTCTCTCTCTCGCTCTCAATCTCTCTCGCTCTCTCTCTCGCTCTCAATCTCTCTCTCGCTCTCAATCTCTCTATCTCTCTCTCGCTCTCCCTCTCAATCTCTCTCTCTCGCTCTCAATCTCTCTCAATCTCTCTCTCTCTCTCTCGCTCAGTTTTATTGTTTTTAAAGAAGCCTTTCCAAGTCACATTTTCCAAAAGGATCCTTAAAAAACGCCGACAGGAACGATGGCAACTTAAATACAAGGTTGTTTACGCGTAATTACATATGCAAGAAAAATTGTGAAAATATAAGACTTAAAAAAAAAAAATGAGATGAAATTATCGCATTTTTTAAAATGCCTCTTTATTAAACGGCTTGTTTGTTTGTCCTCTGCACAGGACGCGGACGCTGCGGACGCAATAGTTGACGAGTCTGTCGCCTCTCATTGTTTACGCCTTATCTCTCTATCCGTTTAATTTCCTTCCCCCCCGGTAGCACCCGCTGTTTGTACTCTTCTCGTTTCCCGAATTGCAAAAGTCTCCAGGAACATGTCTGGGTGTTTGGGATGATTGTCTCCAGATCCTGTGTGAGTGAACGGTTCCAAACAGACTTTACACAGGTTTGGAGACCTTTTTTTCAAAGCCTTAGAGGAGTGTTTGTGCACGTGTTAACACTCCTAGTGCCGTCCAACAGCCGAGGTGTTGTTATTGTCCATTCAGTGCCCCCCCCCCTTCACTAATTGGTCCCCTCTCGGGTCGCCAGGTGTGACCGGCCTCAAATGTGACTCCACATTCCTGCCTTTAGAGCCTATGTAATTAGCTTGGACCGAAAGCGCAGCTCCTTTTGTCTGTGGGGGTCTTGTCCCCCCCCCCCGCCCCCTCTGTCTCCCCAACTTGATCTTTAGTCCTTCCTCCTACACTTGTGCTTTTAAAACTCGTGAGCCAAGGCAAATATTCTTTCCCCCCCCATCACTGAACACAGTAAATCCGAGTCTGGGCCATTTGTGCATGGTCAGGGGTCCTAAAAGTAAACAACAACAACATCTCAATCTCTCTCTCTCTCGCTCTTAATCTCTCTCTCTCTCTCTCGCTCTCTTTCTCACTCAATATCTCTCTCTCTCGCTCTTAATCTCTCTATCTCTCTCGTGCTCTCTTTTTCTCTCAATCTCTCTCTCTCTCTCTCTCTCTCTCTCTCTCTCTCTCTCTCTGTAATAAATCGTGAGTACTGGGTTATTACCATAATATGGCGATATTTAATATACTTTTGCACTTTAGTCCTACCTCTGTATCTGTATCTATCTATAAAGGCCAACCGGGAACATGGAAAGACCGAATATGATGCCGAACATGTTTTACAGACACATTTTTTTTAAAGAGACCTTTTTTAAAATGTATTATATTTCAGAAACAGTTTTGTGCCTGCTCTTTAAAAAAAAAAAGTAAGTCTCAAATACCCACAGTGATCCCAAGTGGCTCATCGGAGCGTGGCGGACCAACGGCCCCCGTCAATAGACGGGGGTCTTAGAGGGGATTGAAACACAGGAAGGACCTCCTCAACGGGGGGAGAGCTACCGGCACTACCGTTTGTGTTTGTGTGTGAGTGCTTCTGTGAGTGTGTGTGTGTGTGTGTGTTGGAATGTCTATTCATGCGTGCCAGCGTGTGTGTGACGGCACCAAAGTGAGATGTACGTGTCTTGCCGTTGTTCTTTTTAGGACGTGCACACATCTTTAGTTCTCCTTTCCACAGCCAGTAACCCAGGTGTGCCCCGTGTGCGAGTGGGTCGCCTGGTTACCGCCGTGCTGATGGAGAACGGCCACTGTAAATGGCGGCCTGTGTGTATATATATATATATATGTGTGTGTGTGAATAGGCTTTTTGTGCACCTCTTAAATAACCTGCCCCCCCCCGACCTCTCTGCTGTTTAACAGGTCTCGGTGTTGCCCGCTAGTCGGGTGCGTGAATACAGACTTGTGTTTGGCGCCCGGCCAGCGCTAGTTCGTCTAGTTCGACTAATTCCCGGGTGTCGAGGAGCGATGCTTAGGAATCTGTACTTGCGCGGATTATTTATAGCCGCGCTGACATTTACTCTGCTCTGGTAAGAGGGGAAAAACCTCTACAGCTTTCCTTTTGATTATGGTATTACCCAAAGGTCACTCTTTTTAATTCTTAATGTCCAAACCTGGTCATTTTCTCTAAACGTCGGTCCGCTGGCCTTTTTAATTTCACGTCGGTCTGAGGAGATACACATTTATACGGGCGTATGACGCATCTTGATGGAAGCTTCACTTCTTTTAAGGAGTAGTTATGAATTCAAATGGCCGTACTCTGCTTTTTTTTCAAGCTCTAGCCACCCACTTTGTCCTAAAGTTGAATTTGAGGGTTTTCCTATTCAAATGTATCACTAAGATGACCTTTATTTACAGTTTGGTCATCAAGGTTTTTGAGCAGCAGTTAACACGATCCTTATCGATACCCATAGCACAGGGAGTATATTTCTCATGATGCATCAAATACAAGCTTGACGCCTCTATCGTAAGTTATTCCATATCTGTATCTTCCCCCATCAGCTTGAATAATTTCTTTACTTTAAAAAAATAACGCCATCAACCCACGAGCCCCACAGACGAGGATCACTTTGTTCAAGACTCTCTCGTGGCGTCGGACCCTGTGTGTGTGTGTGTGTGTGTGTGTGTTTTAGGCAGGCCCAAGCCGGTCTTATCCAAACAAACAGTCCAACCCAGCAGCTTCTGTCTGAATGCAGATGTGGAGATGATGTCATTGTTATTAGATGATGTCATTGTTATTAGATGATGTCATTGTTATTGCTTTTAGAAGTCACGATGATTATTATCTTAGCGCAACATAAACCGCCGAGACGTCTCGACACGGTTTGTTCTCTAAAGGCAACAGTTACACTTCACTGTTTCCTGTTGGATTAAATTCATTATCTTTTTTATTTTGTGGTCCCTGGATTTTATTTATAGATGAGATGTAAATATATAGAAATGATGGAGGCGCCAACACTGCTCCCCCAAAGAAGATGTCCTCCTCCATCATGTCCACATCCTCCTCCATCATGTCCACATCCTCCTCCATCATGTCCACATCCTCCTCCTTCATGTCCACATCCTCCTCCATCATGTCCACATCCTCCTCCATCATGTCCACATCCTCCTCCACCATGTCCACATCCTCCTCCATCATGTCCACATCCTCCTCCTCCATCATGTCCACATCCTCCTCCATCATGTCCACATCCTCCTCCATCATGTCCACATCCTCCTCCATGTCCACATCCTCCTCCATCATGTCCACATCCTCCTCCATCATGTCCACATCCTCCTCCATCATGTCCACATCCTCCTCCTCCATGTCCACATCCTCCTCCATCATGTCCACATCATCCTCCATCATGTCCACATCCTCCTCCATCATGTCCACATCCTCCTCCATGTCCACATCCTCCTCCATCATGTCCACATCCTCCTCCACCATGTCCACATCCTCCTCCACCATGTCCACATCCTCCTCCATCATGTCCACATCCTCCTCCACCATGTCCACATCCTCCTCCATCATGTCCACATCCTCCTCCATCATGTCCACATCCTCCTCCATCATGTCCACATCCTCCTCCATCATGTCCACATCCTCCTCCATGTCCACATCCTCCTCCATCATGTCCACATCCTCCTCCATCATGTCCACATCCTCCTCCACCATGTCCACATCCTCCTCCATCATGTCCACATCCTCCTCCATCATGTCCACATCCTCCTCCATCATGTCCACATCCTCCTCCTCCATGTCCACATCCTCCTCCATCATGTCCACATCCTCCTCCTCCATGTCCACATCCTCCTCCATCATGTCCACATCCTCCTCCTCCATGTCCACATCCTCCTCCACCATGTCCACATCCTCCTCCTCCATGTCCACATCCTCCTCCATCATGTCCACATCCTCCTCCTTCATGTCCTCATCCTCCTCCACCATGTCCTCATCCTCCTCCATCATGTCCTCATCGTCCTCCACCATGTCCTCATCCTCCTCCATCATGTCCACATCCTCCTCCACCATGTCCACATCCTCCTCCACCATGTCCTCATCCTCCTCCACCATGTCCACATCCTCCTCCATCATGTCCACATCCTCCTCCTCCATGTCCACATCCTCCTCCACCATGTCCTCATCCTCCTCCATCATGTCCTCATCGTCCTCCACCATGTCCTCATCCTCCTCCATCATGTCCACATCCTCCTCCACCATGTCCACATCCTCCTCCACCATGTCCTCATCCTCCTCCACCATGTCCTCATCCTCCTCCATCATGTCCTCATCGTCCTCCACCATGTCCTCATCCTCCTCCATCATGTCCACATCCTCCTCCATCATGTCCACATCCTCCTCCATCATGTCCTCATCGTCCTCCACCATGTCCTCATCCTCCTCCATCATGTCCACATCCTCCTCCACCATGTCCACATCCTCCTCCACCATGTCCTCATCCTCCTCCACCATGTCCTCATCCTCCTCCATCATGTCCTCATCCTCCTCCATCATGTCCACATCCTCCTCCACCATGTCCACATCCTCCTCCACCATGTCCTCATCCTCCTCCACCATGTCCTCATCCTCCTCCATCATGTCCTCATCGTCCTCCACCATGTCCTCATCCTCCTCCATCATGTCCACATCCTCCTCCATCATGTCCACATCCTCCTCCATCATGTCTACATCCTCCTCCTCCACCAGATGACTCGACACACAAAGTGTTGCATCAGAAAAAGAAGCCGCGCAGTACACACACTGCTCTCACCTCCCTCGCCCCTTCCTGGCCTCCATCCAACTGCCGGGCAGTAGAAGTAGACGATCATTAATCTGGACACATAATGACACAAGAGGAGGAAGAGGGGGAGGAGGAGGAGGAAACCTCCGCTCCTGCACTTTGCCCACGAGCAAGATCCAAAGACGCCGAGTTAGTGGAGCTACCCCTGCTTCTCTGTAATTACCCAGAGAGCCCTGGGGCAAATCTATGTGGCTGACACAAATGCCTTCCCTTAGTCTCTCTCTCTCTCTCCACACACACACACACACACACTCTCTGTCCCAGTGTAGCGCCATGTGTCTGCACTATGGGAGGTCCAGAAGTCGCGACCTCTGGGTCTCCCGACACTTGGGACTCTTCATTGTGCGTCCTCTTCCTCACGTCTACTCACTTCAACATAGTCTACCTCCTGTGACCTCCACATTCTCTCTCTCTCTCTCTCTCTCTCTCTCTCCCTCTCTCTTTGTATTAAGTCTTGAGTACCATGTTATTATCATAATATGGCGATATCTGATGCGTTTAACGTCAACTCTTTTGCTCTGTAGTCCCTGGAGTCGGTGTTTTAACGCTCCGCTCGGCTCACAGATGCGAGGAGGGAGAAACCAGAGGTTACAGTCGAATTTTTAAAAAAGCCAGCGAATCAATATTTTCTCAGTAATTTGCTTTTCCAAAGGTCAAATAGTATCGCGTGATTGTCTTGCGTAAGACCCCGTAGGCCTGCCAGCGACTCACAGACCAAACACACGTGGCTGTGATCATGCAGAGTCGGCCGTAATTAACTCCAGAGCATAAACACAGTGTGTGTGTGTGTGTGTGTGTGTGTGTGTGTGTGTGTGTGTGTGGTGGGACGGCGGAGCGTAAGGACAACTCCCTGGCGTTATCTCTGTGCTGTTTATCTATCCCAGAGTTCCTCCGTGAGAGGGGAACGCCTTGAAAACTGCGACTCCCCCTCAGCCTGTCTGCTTCAGACGGGAGTGTGAAGAGGCGGAGGAGGGGTGGAGGGGGGGGGGGCTGTATATGTCCTTGAGCTGGAGCTGGGGGTGGGGGAGGGAGGCGGGGGAGTCTGATGAATAGGAGGACAGGTCTGCTGCTTTTGGGAGCTTCCCATCATGCTTTGCGTGAACTCTTTTATGGCCTCTGGTTTTTGGCGTCGGATCTCTCTCTCACACACACACACACACACACACAGACACACACACACACTCGCCAACAGCAACACGTCTTCTGGTGCGCTCTCCGCTATCACCGTTTTCAACGTAGAGAAAATGTTTCTGACTTTTTTTTATTTTTTATTGCGCCGTGTGAGGAAACTCCCGATAAGTTTGTCGTGAGTTTTAATTTGACTGTAGAAATAACCGGAGCATGACTGGGCCGACGTTGCACACACACACACACACACACACACACACACAAAGTATCAACAAACTGTCAGATGAGTGAACACACACACATACACACACCCCTCTTTACTTTGAGCAGACGTTTGTTTAAACAGCTTTGATCTCTCCAACATATTGAATTCATCTCTGTGTGTCTGGAGGGGAAAAGGGACGACATTAACTACCGGAATGGAAAGTATATTAGTTTTAATCTGGATGAGCTGCACGTATAAAACGAAGTTATTATAGCTCTCTCTCTCTCTCTCTCTCTCTCTCTCTCTCTCTCTCTCTCTCTCGGCACGTCTTCTGGGAACCGTCTTGTTTTTTTTATCCGCTCGGCCGCTCATCGTCATCATCATCGCTCATCTCTTCCCCCCCCTCGTGTGTCTCTCCTCGCAGGATGTGAAGATATTCCGAGCGCTGATCCTGGGCGAGCTTGAGAGGGGCCAGAACCAGTACCAGGCGCTGTGCTTCGTCTCCCGCCTCGGCCGCAATGAGATCATCCCGAGCGAGTCCATGGCCCGTCTCAGACAGGTATGATGTCATCGGGCAGAATTTAACGTGCGCTATCGACATTTCTTTTTTTGTTTAAAGCTCTTTGGAACAATTCAATGAGGGGAGTGAACGCTGATCCCGTGTGTGTGTGTGTGTGTGTGTGTGTGTGTGTGTGTGTGTGTGTGTGTGTGTGTGTGTGTGTGTGTGTGTGTGTGTGTGTGTGTGTGTGTGTGTGTGTGTGTGTGTGTGTGTGTGTGTGTGTGTGTGTGTGTGTGTGTGTGTGTGTGTGTGTGTGTGTGTGTGTGTGTGCAGAAAAACCCTCAGGCCATCCGCTTGGCAGAGGAGCGGCGAGGCCTGGAGCAGCTGGAGATGAGTGCCGCCGTCAACCTGAGCCGGGCCTCGCAACTCAGCTCCCACATCCACAACATGTGCAGCGAGGCCCGGGACGCCATCTACACCCGGGAGTCCGATGTCAGACACTGGCTGGACAAAGGTCAGCGGGGGGGGGGGGGGGGTCACCTTGTGTTTTCCGTTCATCATAGAAACCAGCAGACGTTCTCTTATCTCTCGTCTCTTCCCCCTAGATTGACTATCCGCTCTCTCTCTCTCTCTCCCCTGACACCCTTTATCTCCCAGATGCTCTCTCTATCTTTGCGGTTTCCATCAGCCGAACACCTCTTTCCACTTCATTCTCGTGACCTTCCGCTCTATCTTTTGGCTTTCCGTGGCGATAACGGCTCTATTACTGTTCACGCTATCTCATGTTTACCTTCTCCTCTCTGCCTCTTTTTTCACGTTCCCGAATCAATCTCCCGCACATCTCTAAACATTAAGAGAACAATCCTCCCCTCTTACCGAGATTTAAACCATTGCTATCAGCAATTTAGTTTTTTTTAAAGGCCTTTTTTTTCAGTATTTTAATAGCAATGTAGTCCACCTTCTTCAGGCGGGGTACGGCTCTATTCCTCTTCACGCCGTCTCATGTTTACCTTCTCCTCTGTCTCTTTGTTTACATTCCCCAATCAATCATCCACACTTCTCTAAACTCGCCTCCCCGTTTACCGAGATTAAGACTATCTCTCGTCGGCAATTTCGTTTTTTAAAAGGCCTTTTTTGCTCCGCAGATTATTTTAATATTCAATTCAATTCAGTTCAATTCAGTTTATTTGTATAGCCCAATTTCACAAATTACAAATTTGTCTCGGAGTGCTTTACAATCTGTACACATAGACATCCCTGCCCCAAAACCTCACATCGACCAGGAAAACTCCCAAATAACCCTTCAGGGGAAAAAAAGGAAGAAACCTGGAGGAGAGCAACAGGAGGATCCTCTCCTAGGATGGACAGATGCAATAGATGTAATGTGTACAGAAGGACAGATTTAGAGTTAAAATACATTCAATGAATATGACAGAGTGTATGAATAGTTCATAGTAGGCATATTCCACGATGGAGACCTCCACGATCCATCAGGCAGATGGCGGTGGGGAGGAGGGTGGCGGAGTCTCAACAGGACAGTGGCGGTCATGAGCAGGAATTCCACGACCAGACGATCCATCAGGCAGATAGATCTATGCCGTCTCATAGGTCCGATGACCCCATGAGACGTAAAGTCAAAAGGACTTCCGGTGAGAAAGCAGAGTTAGTAACGTGTGATTGAGAGATGAAAATTCATCCTAAGGAGAGAAAAAGAGATAGGTACTCAGTGCATCCTAAAACGTCCCCGGCAGCTATAAGCCTATAGCAGCATATCAAGGCTGGACCAGGGCAAACCTGATTCAGCCCTAACTATAAGCTCTGTCAAAGAGGAAGGTCTTAAGTCTACTAAACGAGGTGACTGTGTCTGCCTCCGGACTGAAATTGGAAGCTGGTTCCATAAAA